>NC_034181.2:2083559-2383559 GCF_002021735.2 Oncorhynchus kisutch
TCTTCTCTCTCTCTCTCTCTCTCTCTCTCCTTCTGTCTCTCTCTCTCTCCCTTCTTCTCTCTCTCTCTCCCTTCTTCTCTCTCTCCCTTCTTCTCTCTCTCCCTTCTTCTCTCTTCTCCCTTCTCTCTCTCCCTTATTCTCACTCTCTCTCCCTTCTGCTCTCTCTCTCTCTCCCTTCTGCTCTCTCCCTCCTTCTCTCTCTCTCCCTTCTGTCACTCTCTCTCTTCTTCCTTCTCTCTCTCTCTCTCTCCCTTCTTCTCTCTCTCTCCCTTCTCTCTCTCTCTCTCCCTTATTCTCACTCTCTCCCTTCTTCTCTCTCTCTCCCTTCTGCTCTCTCTCTCTCCCTTCTTCTCTCTCTCTCCCTTCTTCTCTCTCTCTCTCCCTTCTGCTCTCTCTCTCCCTTATTCTCACTCTCTCTCCCTTCTGCTCTCTCTCTCTCCCTTCTGCTCTCTCTCTCTCCCTTCTTCTCTCTCTCTCTCCCTTCTGTCACTCTCTCTCTCTCCCTTCTTCTCTCTCTCTCTCCCTTCTTCTCTCTCTCTCCCTTCTTCTCTCTCTCCCTTATTCTCACTCTCTCCCTTCTTCTCTCTCTCTCCCTTCTTCTTTCTCTCTCTCCTTCTCTCTCTCTCTCCCTTCTTCTCTCTCTCTCTCCCTTCTGCTCTCTCTCTCCCTTCCTCTCTCTCTCTCTCCCTTCTTCTCTCTCTCTCTCCCTTCTTCTCTCTCTCCCTTCTTCTCTCTCTCTCTCCCTTCTGCTCTCTCTCTCTCTCCCTTCTTCTCTCTCTCTCCCTTCTTCTCTCTCTCCCTTCTTCTCTCTCTCTCTCCCTTCTTCTCTCTCTCTATCCCTTCTTCTCTATCTCTGTCTACTCCCCACTGTTCTCCTCTGGTCTCTGTAGTGCCTTCTCTAAGGCTCCTCACAGTGCTACACCCTCTCTCTCCCCCCGCCACCTCCCTCTCTCTCTCTTTCTCACCCTATGATGTTAATACACTTCTCTTACCAACGACTAGGGAATGTTTTTACCAGTATTGAAAACTTTCCAATAGTCCGCGTAATATAAAAGCCTTATTGTTTTGCAAATGAAAATGTCCTTAGTTTTCCATCTCTCGGTAATGAATATTTGATAAAGGGGACAGTAGAGTGGTGCTCTCTCTCTGGATCTTTTTTACTTTCCAGATCATGTAGTACACTGGAGAACAAAAGTCAAATCCTTTCAAACTATTTAAAGGGGACGGACAAAAAAAATCTGATGAACAAATTTTATAAAAGCATAGAGTGTGTTTAAAAGAACAGAGCATAAAGTGTTTTAAAAAGCACCACTTCTCTACCTGTCCATTTTCTTCATTGGTTTATTGTGTTTACTTTTCTTTTCTTCCCACAACCTGTCTTTAACCCTCCGTTCTGTTTATCTGTCTCTCTGTGATGACATCAGTCTGTTCTGTTTATCTGTCTCTCCGTGATGACATCAGAGTGCCGTGCGGCCAGACATCCCTTGTCGTTTCACACGAAGACGAACACACACACCCTTGTCGTTTCACACACAGTGATTCACCACTCAGGTCCAAACCCTCAGATACTCACTGGAATCATCAGGCATGCTGGAATCACAAAGACAACATTTCAAAGGGAATAGACAGGGAGTATTTGAGGTGCTAAAATGCCCTCTAGCAATCACACAAGCTCAGATCTACTGAAACGACCTCAGATCAGACCTGCTGAAATGACCTCAGATCAGACCTGCTGAAATGACCTGTGATCAGACCTGCTGAAATGACCTGAGATCAGACCTGCTGAAATGACCACAGATCAGACCTGCTGAAATGACCACAGATCAGACCTGCTGAAATGACCTGAGATCAGACCTGCTGAAATGACCTGTGATCAGACCTGCTGAAATGACCTGAGATCAGACCTGCTGAAATGACCTGAGATCAGACCTGCTGAAATGACCAGACCTGCAGAAATGACCTGAGATCAGACCTGCTGAAATTAAATGCGATCAGACCTGCTGAAATGACCTGAGAACAGACCTGCTGAAATGACCTGAGATCAGACCTGCTGAAATGAGCTGCGATCAGGCCTGCTGAAATGACCTGTGTTCAGACCTGCTGAAATGACCTGAGATCAGTGAAGTGTCGAGTTAGAGAAGTGGCGACAAGCTGAATATAAACCAGAGTAATACTAGAATAGAAGAATTTTCACTTTGTTATCACTATTCTGATACAGCTCTTCTTCCAACAGGGTAGTATCCCAGAAACCACCTGGTAGTAACATGACTATATACAGGAAGTACCAGGTAGTAACATGACTATATACAGGAAGTACCAGGTAGTAACATGACTATATACAGGAAGTAGGAAAGGGGAAAACGAAGCGGTCTTCTGGTCAGACTCCGGAGACGGGCACATCGTGCACCACTCCCTAGCATTCTCCTCGCCAAAGTCCAGTCTCTTGACAACAAGGTTGATGAAATCCGAGCAAAGGTAGCATTCCAGAGGGACATCAGGGACTGTAACGTTCTTTGCTTCACAGAAACATGGCTCACTGGAGAGACGCTATCGGAGACGGTGCAGCCAGCTGGTTTCTCTACGCATCGCGCCGACAGAAACAAACATCTTTCTGGTAAGAAGAGGGGCGGGGGCGTATGCTTTATGGTTAACGTGACGTGGTGTGGCCACAACAACATACAGGAACTCAAGTCCTTCTGTTAACCTGATTCAGAATTCCTCACAATCAAATGTCGACCACATAATCTACCAAGGGAATTCTCTTCGATTATAATCACAGCCGTATATATTCCCCCCCAAGCAGACACATCGATGGCTCTGAACAAACTTTATTTGACTCTTTGCAAACTGGAATCCATATATCAGGAGGCTGCATTCATTGTAGCTGGGGATTTTAACAAGGCTAATCTGAAAACAAGACTCCCTAAATTTTATCAGCATATCGATTGCGCAACCAGGGCTGGAAAAACCTTGGCTCATTGCTATTCCAACTTCCGCGACGTATATAACCATATTCACCAAAGCCCCATATACTACCTACCATTGCGACCTGTACGCTCTCGTTGGCTGGCCCTCGCGCCAAACCCACTGGCTCCATGTCATCTACAAGACCCTGCTAGGTAAAGTCCCCCCTTATCTCAGCTCGCTGGTCACCATAGCATCTCCCACCTGTAGCACACGCTCCAGCAGGTATATCTCTCTAGTCACCCCCAAAACCAATTCTTTCTTTGGCCGCCTCTCCTTCCAGTTCTCTGCTGCCAATGACTGGAACGAACTACAAAAATCTCTGAAACTGGAAACACTTATCTCCCTCACTAGCTTTAAGCACCAACTGTCAGAGCAGCTCACAGATTACTGCACCTGTACATAGCCCACCTATAATTTAGCCCAAACAACTACCTCTTTCCCAACTGTATTTAATTAATTAATTTATTTTGCTCCTTTGCACCCCATTATTTTTATTTCTACTTTGCACATTCTTCCATTGCAAAACTACCATTCCAGTGTTTTACTTGCTATATTGTATTTACTTTGCCACCATGGCCTTTTTTGCCTTTACCTCCCTTCTCACCTCATTTGCTCACATTGTATATAGACTTGTTTATACTGCATTATTGCCTGTATGTTTGTTTTTACTCCATGTGTAACTCTGTGTCGTTGTATCTGTCGAACTGCTTTGCTTTATCTTGGCCAGGTCGCAATTGTAAATGAGAACTTGTTCACAACTTGCCTACCTGGTTAAATAAAGGTAAAAATAAAAAAAATAAAAAAATAAGGCCCTGCCCCGCTCTCCTTTCGGAAAAGCTGACCAGGACTCCATTTTGTTGATCCCTGCCTACAGACAGAAACTAAAACAAGAAGCTCCCGCGCTGAGGTCTGTCCAACGCTGGTCCGACCAATCTGATTCCACACTCCAAGACTGCTTCCATCACGTGGACTGGGATATGTTCCGTATTGCGTCAGACAACAACATTGACGAATACGCTGATTCGGTGAGCGAGTTCATTAGAACGTGCGTTGAAGATGTCGTTCCCATAGCAACGATTAAAACATTCCCAAACCAGAAACCGTGGATTGATGGCAGCATTCATGTGCAACTGAAAGCGCGAACCACTGCTTTTAATCAGGGCAAGGTGACTGGAAACATGACCGAATACAAACAGTGTAACTATTCCCTCCGCAAGGCAATCAAACAAGCTAAGCGTCAGTATAGAGACAAAGTAGAATCTCAATTCAACGGCTCAGACACAAGAGGTATGTGACAGTTAATCACGGATTACAAAAAGAAAACCAGCCCCGTCGTGGACCCCGATGTCTTGCTCCCAGACAAACTAAATAACTTTTTTGCCCGCTTTGAGGACAATACAGTGCCACTGACACGGCCCGCAACTAAAACATGCGGACTCTCCTTCACTGCAGCCGACGTGAGGAAAACATTTAAACGTGTCAACCCTGGCAAGGCTGCAGGCCCAGACGGCATCCCCAGCCGCGCCCTCAGAGCATGCGCAGACCAGCTGGCTGGTGTGTTTACGGACATATTCAATCAATCCCTATCCCAGTCTGTTGTTCCCACATGCTTCAAGAGGGCCACCATTGTTCCTGTTCCCAAGAAAGCTAAGGTAACTGAGCTAAATGACTACCGCCCCGTAGCACTCACTTCCGTCATCATGAAGTGCTTTGAGAGACTAGTCAAGGACCATATCATCTCCACCCTACCTGACACCCTAGACCCACTCCAATTTGCTTACCGCCCAAATAGGTCCACAGACGATGCAATCTCAACCACACTGCCCTAACCCATCTGGACAAGAGGAATACCTATGTGAGAATGCTGTTCATCGACTACAGCTCGGCATTTAACACCATAGTGCCCTCCAAGCTCGTCATTAAGCTCGAGACCCTGGGTCTCGACCCCGCCCTGTGCAACTGGGTACTGGACTTCCTGACGGGCCACCCCCAGGTGGTGAGGGTAGGTAACAACATCTCCACCCCGCTGATCCTCAACACTGGGGCCCCACAAGGGTGCGTTCTGAGCCCTCTCCTGTACTCCCTGTTCACCCATGACTGCGTGGCCACGCACGCCTCCAACTCAATCATCAAGTTTGCGGACGACACAACAGTGGTAGGCTTGATTACCAACAACGATGAGACGGCCTACAGGGAGGAGGTGAGGGCCCTCGGAGTGTGGTGTCAGGAAAATAACCTCACACTCAACGTCAACAAAACTAAGTAAGTTGATTGTGAGGAGATTAAGGAGATGATTGTGGACTTCAGGAAACAGCAGAGGGAACACCCCCCTATCCACATCGATGCAACAGTAGTGGAGAGGGTAGTAAGTTTTAAGTTCCTCGGCGTACACATCACAGACAAACTGAATTGGTCCACCCAGACAGACAGCATCGTGAAGAAGGCGCAGCAGCGCCTCTTCAACCTCAGGAGGCTGAAGAAATTCGGCTTGTCCCCAAAAGCACTCACAAACTTCTACAGATGCACAATCGAGAGCATCCTGTCGGGCTGTATCACAGCTCTCTGTAACGTAGCTCTGCTGGCCGAACCAAGCCCCACAGCTCTCTGTAACGTAGCTCTGCTGGCCGAAACAAGCCCCACAGCTCTCTGTAACATAGCTCTGCTGGCCGAACCAAGCCCCACAGCACAATACACCAGGTCAGGGCCGGGTAGAACATGTTTTTATTCAATAGCTAGGATACGAGCAGGGCTCCGATATCATTTTCAAGAATGACTAAATTGATCACAAACATTTTGAAGCTGAGCCACTTGCTTCTGCTCTGCTGGTAAGATCATAACATGGTGTTAGAAGGGCTTCAACCCCGTCAAATATAAGACCACAACATTGTCTGAGTCGACAAGAGAGATTATTTCACAAATAAATAAGAACGTTCCGTGAGTTTTGTCGGAGTTACTTAAAGTAGCTAGCTAACAGCTCTACTCTAATGTCTCGTCATTGAGCAGCTCAAAGCAGAGCCGTTGCTATGGATACTCATACATGCCGAGCGGTAGCGCAGCCAGGAGCAGCTACGACTGAGACAGAGACGAGTAGCTAACGGATTTACTAATGAAGAAAGTTATTTCCGATTTTAGGGTCGGGCCTTAAATTTAGAAGAAGCAATTGGGTCTGGGTACGGCTCGGGCTTAAATGTAATGCCCATGCAAGGCTCTGGTGTACGTGCGTGCATATGTGTGTGTGACTTATCTCGTGGCTTGCTGTTAACACATGCTCACATCTCGAGGATATAACAGACCTGCATGATACTTCAGAATGCTTCAGTTAAATCTCCATGAAAGAGTGTGACTGTGAATGTTGTGATATAGAAGGCTTTCTGTAATGACACTCTGCAGTCTCAAAGGGATCTGAGTGGTTTGATTTCCTTACAGACGAGACCCTCGTTAGGACACACACATAACAGGACACTCCCTCATTAGGACACACACATAACAGGACACTCCCACGTTAGGACACACACATAACAGGACACTCCCTCGTTAGGACACACACATAACAGGACACTCCCTCGTTAGGAAACACACATAACAGGACACTCCCTCGTTAGGAAACACACATAACAGGACACTCCCTCGTTAGGACACAGACGTAACAGGACACTCCCTCGTTAGGACACAGACGTAACAGGACACTCCCTCGTTAGGACACAGACGTAACAGGACACTCCCTCGTTAGGACACAGACATAACAGGACACTCCCTCATTAGGACACAGACATAACAGGACACTCCCTCGTTAGGACACACACATAACAGGACACTCCCTCGTTAGGTCACAGACATAACATGACACTCTCAATATTATGTCCCACTATAGCGATTCACAGAGATTGGTTTTGATCTCACCGACTAGACATACGACCCAAATGAGGCCTCAAACCTCTGCACAATGAGGCCTCAAACCTCTGCACAATGAGGCCTCAAACCTCTGCATAACACAGAGACAAGAGACAGAGACAGAGAAAGAAGAAACCATCACTGCCTACCTGTGACCTGCACACCGATGCGGAAGTATACGTCCTGGTTGCTTAGGTAACGCTCCACCAGGATATAGTACCAGTGTTCCCAGGCAGGAAGGGGTGTGTCAAGCTCACAGGGTGACCACTCCCTGCAGTCCAGAGCTGATGAGTTGTGGACTGGAGGAGCCCTGGCTCGGATCTTTAAGACAACAGAACAGCTGTCTCCAGTACTGTCTCTGTCTCCCGGTCCCCTGGTGTCTGCCGTCTGTCCCCTGGTTGGTTGGTCTCTGGGGTGTGTACTGCAGTTAGCCAGTTGGACCTTTACACTGGACACGTAACTGGGGATGAACACTCTGCAAATGATAATAAAAACACATTGACAGTACATCTGAAATTGCGATACAGTATTTACATTTTCTTAAAAGTTAATTAGCCCTGAAGAGTATGACTTCAACTGTTTGAGAGGGTTGGACCTCATTCTGCCCAATGGTGAGAAGCATACATGTTGTTTAAAGTACAGTAGACCGTTATAGACACTATTGTAGGTGAAAGCTGTGTGCTGGAAAACATTGCTAGAGCATGGATGAAGTTACTTTCTTTTTCTGCTCCAGACCAGTCTAAAATTCTCACTTAAAACATAGTTATTTTTGTGTTTAACAGACTAAATAAATTCATAATATGCATCAACACAGGCTGATCTAGAAAGGGGCTAATAAAGAAAGATGCAGTAATGTTCTGCATCATCATCATCACCACTATCATCATCATCATCATCATCACTATCATCATCATCATCATCATCATCATCACCACTATCATCACCGTCACCACTATCATCACCACTATCATCATCACTATCACCATCACCATCATCATCATCACCACTATCATCACCACTATCACCATCATCACCACTATCATCATCATCATCATCATCATCATCATCATCATCATCATCAATATCATCATCATCACTATCATCATCATCACCACGATCATCATCATCATCATCATCACTATCACCATCATCACCAATATCATCACCACTATCATCATCATCATCACCACTATCATCATCATTACCACTATCATCATCATCACCACTATCATCATCATCATCATCATCATCATCACCACTATCATCATCGTCACCACTATCATCATCATCATCATCATCATCATCATCACTATCACCATCATCATCATCATTATTATCATCACTATAATCATCGCTATCATCATTATTATCATCATCATCACCACTATCATCATCATCATCACTATCACCATCACTATCATCATCATCACTATGATCATTATTATCATCACTATCATCATTATTATCAGTATTATCATCACTATCATCATCATCATCACCACTATCATCATCACTATCATCATCATCATCATCATCACTATCACCATCACTATCATCATCACTATCATCATCATCATCATCATCATCACTATCATCATCATCATCATCACCACTATCATCATCATTACCACTATCATCATCATCACCACTATCATCATCATCATCATCATCATCATCACCACTATCATCATCGTCACCACTATCATCATCATCATCATCAACATCATCATCATCACTATCACCATCATCATCATCATTATTATCATCACTATAATCATCGCTATCATCATTATTATCATCATCATCACCACTATCATCATCATCATCACTATCACCATCACTATCATCATCATCACTATGATCATTATTATCATCACTATCATCATTATTATCAGTATTATCATCACTATCATCATCATCATCACCACTATCATCATCACTATCATCATCATCATCATCACTATCACCATCACTATCATCATCACTATCATCATCATCATCATCATCATCACTATCATCATCATCATCATCATCACTATGATCATTATTATCATCACTATCATCATTATTATCATTACTATCATCATTATTATCATTACTATCATCATTGTTATCATCACTATCATCATTATTATCATCAACATCATTATTTATCATCATCATCATTATTTATCATCATCATCATTATTTATCATCATCATTATTATTATCAGCATTATTATTATCATTATCAGCATTATTATATCCCCATTCTACTGATTGATCGTTAGGGGACAGAAAAGGCATCCTTTCTTCTAGAACATATTTACATGATTCAAAATATACCAAATTAGGCTGAATTATCTGTAGAACATTGTGGAAATGTGAAGATGAAGTCTATGCTTTGATTACTGAGAAAGTAAATGTTTTGTTTTCATCCAAAGGACTATCAGCTGTTTTCTATTTGTCCTTTCAGTCCAATTCATTTAGCCTTATGTTGCACATCAAACGAACCAACGAGAGTTTAAACCAGATGGGATGGTGTATCGCTGCAGAGCTTAAACAACAGAAGAAATGGCAACATGAATTGTTTTCTAAATACTATTAAAGGCATTCAGATAAACAGGTTATTATGAATGTAGATTTTTTCCATTTGAAAATTAAAAATAATAAATAATTAGTAATTAATGTTTCCTTCATTAGCTAGCTTCCACTCCATTGGGCTCGTTTCACACCTGATTAATTCAAACAAATCATTCTCGTTCCTAGTTCATTGACATTCAGTAGTCCTACCAGGTGAGTTTTCTGAGCTTTAGAAGAGAACAGATTTAGAATGAATAACACTATGCAAACTCTCTGTATGTTGTTGAATTGACCAGTAATACACAGTTAGTCCCAGCATTAAAAAAAGAGAGAGAGAGGCAGAGACAGAGACAGAGAGAGAGAGAAAATGGAGAGAGAGACAAAGAGAGAAAGAGAGAGACGGGGAGGGAGAGGGAGAGAGAGAGACAGGGGGAGAGAGAGAGAATGAGAGACAGGGAGAGAGAGAGGGGGAGAGAGAGATAGAGACAGGGAGGGAGAGGGAGAGAGAGAGACAGGGGGAGAGAGAGAGAATGAGATACAGGGAGAGAGAGATGGGGAGAGAGAGAGAGAGAGAGATAATGAGAGAGAGAGAGAGAGAGAGAGAGAGAGAGAGAGAGAGAGAGAGAGAGAGAGAGAGAGAGAATGAGAGAAGGAGACACAGGGAGAGAGACAGAGAGAGATAGTTATGTTTATTTATTTTCCCTTTCGTACTTGAACTATTTGCACATCGTTAGACACCGTTGCCCTAGAGCACACAAAAAACTATATATACATCGGCCTAAACAACAGCACCACAGGTAACTTCCACAAAGCTGTGAACGACCTGAGAGACAAGGCAAGAAGGGCCTTTTATGAGATCAAAGGAACATCAAATTTGACATCCCAATTATAATCATAAATTTCAACATACCAATTAGAATCTGTCTAAAAATACTTGAATCAGTTATAGAACCCAATGCCATTTATGGTTGTGAGGTCTGGGGTCACCAACCAAGATTTTACAAAATGGGACAAACACCAAATTGAGACTCTTTTGTTGCAGAATTCTGCTAAAATATCCTCCGTGTACAACGTAAAACACCAAATAATGCATGCAGAGCAGAATTAGGCCGATACCCACAAATTATCAAAATCCAGAAAAGAGCCGTTAAATTGTACAACCACCTAAAAGGACGCGATTCCCAAACCTTCCATAACAAAGCCATCACCTATAGAGAGATGAACCTGGAGAAGAGTCCCCTAAGCAAGCTGGTCCTGGGGCTCTGTTCACAAACACAAACAAACCCCCAGGAAATTAACACAATTAGACCCAACCAAATCATTAGAAAACAAAAAGATAATCACTTGACACATTGGAAAGAATTTACAAAAAAAACTGAGCAAACTAGAATGCTATTTGGCCCTAAACAGAGAGTACACAGTGGCAGAATACCTGACAACTGTGACTGACCCAAACTTAAGGAAAGCTTTGATTATGTACAGACTCAGTGAGCATAGCCTTGCTATTGAGAAAGGCCACCGTAGGCAGACATGGCTCTCAAGAGAAGACAGGCTATGTGCACACTGCCCACAAAATGAGGTGGAAACTGAGCTGCACTTCCTGCCAAATATATGACCATATTAGAGACTCATATTTCCCTCGGATTACAAAGACCCACAAAGAATTTAAATTGGTGAAATTCCACAGTGTGCCATCACTGCAGCAACATTGTGACCTGTTGCCACAAGAAAAGGTCAACCAGTGAAGAACAAACACCAATGTTAATACAACCCATATTTATGTTTATTTATTTTCCCTTTTGTAATTTAACTATTTACACATAATATGACATTTGAAATGTCTTTATTCTTTTGGAACTTTTGTGAGTGTAATGTTTACTGTTAATTTGTATTGTTTATTTCACTTTTGTTTATCTATTTCACTTGCTTTGGCAATGTAAACATATGTTTCCCATGACAATAAATCCCTTAAATTGAATTGAATTGACAGACAGACAGACAGGTGGAGAGGCAGAGAGACAGACAGGTGGAGAGGCGGACAGACAGGCTGAGACAGACAGACGGAGAGGCAGAGAGACAGACAGACAGACAGACAGACAGACAGACAGACAGACAGACAGACAGACAGACAGACAGACAGACAGACAGACAGACAGACAGACAGACAGACAGACAGACAGACAGACAGACAGACAGACAGACAGACAGACAGACAGACAGACAGACAACAGACAGACAGACAGACAGACAGACAGACAGACAGACAGACAGACAGACAGACAGACAGACAGACAGACAGACAGACAGACAGACAGACAGACAGACAGACAGACAGACAGACAGACAGACAGACAGACAGACAGACAGACAGACAGACAGACAGACAGACAGACAGACAGACAGACAGACAGACAGACAGACAGACAGACAGACAGACAGACAGACAGACAGACAGACAGACAGACAGACAGACAGACAGACAGACAGATAGTGATGTCACAATAGGGATCAGGTAGAGTAGACGTACTTGTAGAGCACAGATCTGTTGTGGGCAGGAACCATCTGTTCTATGAAGTAACCAGGATAGAGAACAGAGATCCCTATCAGCCTCTGGACGATGAGCTGGGGCTGGAAGAGATACTGACACTCCTCATACAGACCCTAGAGGAGAGGAGAGGAGAGGAGAGGAGAGGAGAGGAGAGGAGAGGAGAGGAGAGGAGAGGAGAGGAGAGGAGAGGAGAGGAGAGGAGAGGAGAGGAGAGGAGAGGAGAGGAGAGGAGAGGAGAGGAGAGGAGAGGAGAGGAGAGGAGAGGAGAGGAGAGGAGAGGCAAGCATAGGGGGGAGGGGAGGAGAGGGAAGGAGAGAGGTGAGAGGAGAGGGGTGAGTAGAGGAGATGAGGGGAGGAGGAGTGGGAGGAGAGGAGTGGCGTGGATTGGGGGAGGAGGGGGAAAACAAGAGGGGGAGGAGGGGGAGGACAAGAGGGGTGAGGAGAGGAAAAAATATTTTTGTTAGCAAACCCTTTTCAGAAAGATAGCTGATTGCAGCTGTTACTGTACTATAAGAGGCAGAGAGGGTAGAGAGGTAGAGAGGGTAGAGACGTAGAGAGGGTAGAGAGGGTAGAGAGGTAGAGAGGGTAGAGAGGGTAGAGAGGGTGGAGAGGGTAGAGCGGTAGAGAGAGTAGGGAGGGTAGAGAGGTAGAGAGGGTAGAGAGGTAGAGAGGGTAGAGAGGGTAGAGAGGGTGGAGAGGTAGAGAGGGTAGAGAGGTAGAGAAGTAGAGGTAGAGAGGGTAGAGAGGGTGGAGAGGGTAGAGAGGGTAGAGAGGTAGAGAGAGTAAAGAGGGAGAGAGGGTGGAAAGGGTAGAGAGGGTGGAGAGGTAGAGAGGGTGGAGAGGGTGGAGAGGGTAGAGAGGTAGAGAGGGTGGAGAGGGTAGAGAGGGTGGAGAGGGTAGAGAGGTAGAGAGGGTAGAGAGGTAGAGAGGGTGGAGAGGGTAGAGAGGTAGAGAGGGTAGAGAGGTAGAGAGGGTAGAGAGTTAGAGAGGGTAGAGAGGGTAGAGAGGTAGAGAGGGTAGAGAGGGTAGAGAGGGTGGAGAGGTAGAGAGGGTGGAGAGGGTGGAGAGGGTAGAGAGGTAGAGAGGGTGGAGAGGGTAGAGAGGGTAGAGAGGGTAGAGAGGGTGGAGAGGGTGGAGAGGGTAGAGAGGTAGAGAGGGTGGAGAGGGTAGAGAGGTAGAGAGGGTAGAGAGGGTAGAGAGGTAGAGAGGGTAGAGAGGTAGAGAGGGTAGAGAGGTAGAGAGGGTAGAGAGGGTAGAGAGGGTGGAGAGGTAGAGACGGTAGAGCGGTAGAGAGGTAGAGAATAAGAGAGGTAGAGAGGGTAGAGAGGGTAGAGAGGTAGAGAGGGTAGAGAGGTAGAGAGGTAGAGAGGGTAGATAGGTAGAGACTGTAGAGAGGGTAGAGAGGTAGAGAGGGTAGAGAGATAAGATGGTAGAGCGGTAGAGAGGTAGAGAATAAGAGAGGTAGAGAGGGTAGGATGCCACCTTTCCAACGAGTCAGTTCGTCAAATTTCTGCCCTGCTAGAGCTGCCTCTAAGTGCTGTATTATAGAGAGGAAACGTCTAGGAGCAACAACGGCTCAGACACGAAGTGGTAGACCACACAAGCTCACAGAACAGGACCGCCGAGTGCTGAAGTGCGTACTGTAGCATGTAAAAATCATCTGTCCTCGGTTGCAACACTAACTACTGAGTTCCAAACTGCCCCTGGAAACAACGTTAGCACAAGCTGTTCGTCGGGAGCTTCATGAAATGGGTTTCCATGGCCAGTTTCCAAGCCTAAGTGGTGTAAAGCTCCCCACCATTGGACTGGAGCAGTGGAAAAGCATTTTCTGTAGTAATGAATCACGCTACAAATCAAATCCATTTTTATTTGTCACATACATATATTTATCAAATCAAATCCTAGCAGATGTTATTATCGGTGTAGATAAATGCATTAGTATCTAACAATCCACAACAATCCACAAATGTAAAAGTAAAATAATGGAATTAATAAATACATAAACTAAGACGAGTGATGTCGATGTGACTAATATTCAGTATATATTAGAATAGAACACAGTATATACATATGAAATGAGTGAAGCAGTATGTAAACATTATTAAAGTGGAGAAAGGGGGATACGTAGTCAATTATACAACTGAATGTCTATGTATCACTTGAGGCTCCTCAGAGGAGGAAGGGGAGGACCATCCTTCTCAGTGAATTTCATAAAAATGTAAAATGTAAAACACTTAAAAAGTGATCCTTTTTAGGTAAAACTACACTAAATATAATCACGTCACCAAATAACTGATTAAAACACTGTTTAGCAAATGTCTACAGTAGCCTCAATAGCACTCTGTAGGGTAGCACAATGGTGTAGCCGGAGGACAGCTAGTTTCCATCCTCCTCTGGGTACATTGAATTCAATACAAAACCTAGGAGGTTCTCACCTCCTTCCATAGACTTATAGAGTAATTATGACAACTTCCAGAGGACGTCCTCCAACCTATCAGAGCTCTTGCAGCATGAACTGACATGTTGTCCACCCAATCAAAGGATGAGAGAAGGGATCTAGTACTGAAAGTATAAGCTACAGCTGGCTAGCACTGCAGTGCATAAATTGTGGTGAGTAGTTGCCTTAAAGAGAAAGAAAGACAACAATTGAACAGCTTTGAACAAATTAATTTATTCCAAAATGAAGGAGAAGCAAGAGAGAAATATATTAATTTATTGCCACCAGGTGTAACTGCTTACTGACTGTACACTGTTACAGTACATGTTTGTAGCAGGTTTACTAACACATTAGTTCTATTAGCTATATTGACTATGACGTTACTTTATCTAATATGGTGACAACGATGTAGGCTGTGTGTAGCGGTTTGGCTTGGAAAGGTTTTTTCTCCTTGTCACATACAGCTGATGTGGTGTGCATTGAAGTCCACAAGCGAAAGGAAGAGAAGGAATACAACGTGGCCGCTATGAGAGTGAACTGTGTTTCCTCGTGATCAGGGGTGTATTCATTCCGCTGATTCTGTTTAAAAAAAACGTTTCTTAATAAACGGAAGTAAATCGAATGAAACGGCGATAATATACCTGAATTTGTCCAATAGAAACTCTCTTTTGCAACTGTTGGACTAATGATTACACCCTAGATCAGGCAAGAGTGTGCAAGGCGGTATTGACTGTCACTGTCCTCAAATGTGTCTCTATCGCTCAACCACTGACAGACCAGCCAATCAGTTGCATGCTTGACACTCCAGCTGATTGTTGAACTGACAGACCAGCCAATCAGTCACGTGCCTGACGCTCCAGATGATCCATGGAGAATTCCTGATTCTACCTGGATTATGTTGGAGAGGCTTCCATTAAAGAACACCCTCTGTGTTCTGTTAGACAGGTAACTCTTTATCCACATTATAGCAGCGGATGTAAAGCCATAACACATGTGTTTTTCCAGCAGCAGACTATGATCGATAATGTCAAAAGCTGCACTGAAGTCAAACAAAACAGCTCCCACAATCATCGATTTCTCTCAGCCAATCATCTGTCATTTGTGTAAATGCTGTGCTTGTTGGTTGAATGTCCGTTCCTATAAGTGTGCTGAAAGACTATTGTCAATTTATTTACTGTGAAATAGCATTGTATCTGATCAAACACAATTTTTTCCTGAACTTTACTAAAGGTTGGTAACAGGCTGATTGATCGACTATTTGAACCAGTAAAATGGGCTTTAGAGCGATTCCAGCCTCCAGTCTTCTTGGGTATGACGCGATTACAGCCTCCAGTCTTCTTGGGTATGACGCGATTACAGCCTCCAGTCTTCTTGGGTATGACGCGATTACAGCCTCCAGTCTTCTTGGGTATGACGCGATTACAGCCTCCAGTCTTCTTGGGTATGACGCGATTACGGCCTCCAGTCTTCTTGGGTATGACGCGATTACAGCCTCCAGTCTTCTTGGGTATGACGCGATTACAGCCTCCAGTCTTCTTGGGTATGACGCGATTACAGCCTCCAGTCTTCTTGGGTATGACGTGATTACAGCCTCCAGTCTTCTTGGGTATGACGCGATTACAGCCTCCAGTCTTCTTGGGTATGACGCGATTACAGCCTCCAGTCTTCTTGGGTATGACGCGATTACAGCCTCCAGTCTTCTTGGGTATGACACGATTACAGCCTCCAGTCTTCTTGGGTATGACGCGATTACAGCCTCCAGTCTTCTTGGGTATGACGCGATTACAGCCTCCAGTCTTCTTGGGTATGACGCGATTACAGCCTCCAGTCTTCTTGGGTATGACGCGATTACAGCCTCCAGTCTTCTTGGGTATGACGCGATTACAGCCTCCAGTCTTCTTGGGTATGACGCGATTACAGCCTCCAGTCTTCTTGGGTATGACGCGATTACAGCCTCCAGTCTTCTTGGGTATGACGCGATTACAGCCTCCAGTCTTCTTGGGTATGACGCGATTACAGCCTCCAGTCTTCTTGGGTATGATGCGATTACAGCCTCCAGTCTTCTTGGGTATGACGCGATTACAGCCTACAGTCTTCTTGGGTATGATGCGATTACAGCCTCCAGACTTCTTGGGTATGACGCGATTACAGACTCCAGTCTTCTTGGGTATGACGCGATTACAGCCTCCAGACTTCTTGGGTATGACGCGATTACAGACTCCAGTCTTCTTGGGTATGATGCGATTACAGCCTCCAGTCTTCCTGGGTATGACGCGATTACAGACTCCAGTCTTCTTGGGTATGACGTGATTACAGCCTCCAGTCTTCTTGTGTATGATGCGATTACAGCCTCCAGTCTTCTTGGGTATGACGCGATTACAGCCTCCAGTCTTCTTGGGTATGACGCGATTACAGCCTCCAGTCTTCTTCGGGTATGACGCGATTACAGCCTCCAGTCTTCTTGGGTATGACGCGATTACAGCCTCCAGTCTTCTTGGGTATGACGCGATTACAGCCTCCAGTCTTCTTGGGTATGACGCGATTACAGCCTCCAGTCTTCTTGGGTATGACGCGATTACAGCCTCCAGTCTTCTTGGGTTTGACGCCTCAAGCTTGACACACCTGTATTTGGGGAGTTTCTCTCATTCTTCTCTGCAGATCCTCTCAGGCTCTGTCAGATTGAATGGGGAGAGTTGCTCCTGCTTTGTCTTGGCTGTGTGCTTAGGTCCGTTGTCTTGGCTGTGTGCTTAGGTCTGTTGTCTTGGCTGTGTGCTTAGGGATTTTGTCTTGTTGGAAGGTGAACTTTCACCCCCAGTCTGAGGTCCTGTGCGCTCTGGAGCTGGTTTTCATCACGGATCTCAGTACTTTGCTCCGTTCATCTTTCCCTCAATCCTGACTAGTCTCCCAGTCCCTGCCGCTGAAAACATCCCCACAGCGATGCTGCCACCACCATGCTTCACCGTAGGGATGGTGCCATGTTTCCTCCATCATCTTATCTCACAGCTCTCTTCCCGTAATCTTACAAGTTAATATAATATTAATTCAACTTTTTATTCATTTTATTCTCTACAAATCCATCTGATAATATGGATAACCTTTTAGATAACTTGGATATTCCATCCATTGATATGGACATGTGCTGGACAACCCTGTGCATCTTGATGAGATAGTTAATGCAAAGTGACAAAGCCCCAGGCCCTGACGGCTTCCCAGTCGATTAAAAACTAAATTCTCAGATAAACTCGCCCCATTACTATTAGATATGTTCACCAACTTAAACTCAAGATCCGGCAGAAGGTGGTGGATCCCTACCATCATATCTGATGATCACAGTGGTTAGGAAAAACTCCCTAGAAAGGCAGGAGTCTAGGAAGAAACCTAGAGAGGAACCAGGGGTGGACAGTCCTCTTGTGGCTGTGCCAGGTGGAGATTATAAGAGTACATGGCCAAGATGTTCAAACGTTTATAGATGACCAGCATGGTCAAATAATAATAATCACAGTGGTTGTAGAGAGTGCAACAGGTCAGCACCTCAGGAGTAAATGTCAGTTGGTTTTTCATCGCCGAGCATTCAGAGTTAGACAGCAGCTACGGAAGAGAGAGTCAAAATCAGCAGGTCTGGGACAGGTAGCACGTCCGGTGAACAGGTCAGGATTCCATAGCAGCAGGTAGAACAGTTGAAACTGGAGCAGCAGCACGACCAGGTGGACTGTGGACAGCAAGGAGTCATCAGGCCAGGCAGTCCCGAGGCATGGTCCTAGGTCCCAATGCTCAGGTCCTTGGGGAGGGGAGGGAGAGAGAGAACATTAGAGGGAGCATACTTAAATTCACACAGGACACCGGATGAGACAGGAGAAGTACTCTAGATATAACAGGCTGACCCTAGCCCCCCGACACATGAACTACTGCAGTATAAATACTGGAGGCTGAGAAAGGAAGGGTCGGAAGACACTGGCCCCGTCCAACGATACCCCAGGACAGGGTCAAACAGGCAGGATACTACCCCACCCACTTTGCCAAAGCACAGCCCCCACACCATTAGAGGGATATCTTCAAACCACCAACTTCCTACCCTGAGACAAGGCTGACAAGGCCCACGAAGATCTCCCCCACGGCACAAACCCGTATGCAAAGAGTGACAACTATTTTCCAATGTACGTTATACTCTCTCTTTTTGTTTCTCCAGACCCCGAAATTGTTGCTTCTCTTGATCCGGAGAAGGCTTTCGACCGGGTGGAGTGGGAAAATGTATTTAAGATTGTAGGAAGATTTGACTTTGGGTCCAATTTTATCTCATAGATACATCTGCTCTATTCTGCTCCAACAGATAGCATGCACACCAACTCTCAACATTCAAAATGCTTCCCCCTCTCCAGAGGAACCCGTCAAGGGTGTACTATATCCCCGCTCCTTTTTGCACTTACGAACAGCTTACTTTGGCCTTAAAATGATCACCATAATTCACTGGAATCACAAAGTGTCACTACTGACCTACTATTATATATCACCATGCGACCTCTGTCGATAGCATATAACACATTTGGATCATTCTCAGGTTACAGATTGAACATTCAGAAAAGTTCATGTTTTGCAATTAACCCCGCTGCCAAGCTAATTCCCCATGGCCTTTCCGTTTGTCGCCCTCTGGTTTTTACAATTTAGGTGTGAATATAACACATTCTCTAGCAACTCTCCATAAAACTATCTTTGCAAGATTAGTCACACGAGTTAAAGTAGATTTACAACGCTGGGATAGTCTGCCTCCCTCCTTAGCTGGCAGAATCCAATCTGTTAAAATTAACATTTCTATACCTTTTTCAATGTCTTCCGATCTTTCTTCTGAAATCCTTTTTTACCAGATTAGATAGGCTCATCAGGTATTTTATCACCTAGGATAGGTAGAAAGAAGGGGATAAGATGGAGGATTGGCACTTCCAAATGTATTGCTTTACTATTGACAAAATGTAAAAGATTATGGTCTGGTGTAAGTACCAACTGGACCAACTTCATTAGAACTCCTGCCAATCATCCTCCCGCTCTGCCCTTGTGTCAAAGTATACTAGATATCACAGAAGGTTGGTGGCACCTTAATTAGGGAGAACATGCTGTGATAATGATTGAGGCAGAATCAGTGGATTGGTTTCAAATACATTACCAGTCAACAGTTTGGACACACCTACTCATTCAAGGGTTTGTCTTTATTTTTACTATTTTCTATATTGTAGAATAATAGTGAAGATGTCAAAACTATGAAATAACACATATGGAATCATGTAGTAACCAAAAAAGTGTTAAACAAATGAAAATATATGTTATATTTTAGATTCTTCAAAGTAGCCACACTTTTCATTGATGATAGCTTTGCACACTCTTGGCATTCTCTCGACCAGCTTCACCTGGAATGCTTTTCCAACAGTCTTGAAGGAGTTCTCACAAATGCTGAGCACTTGTTGGCTGGTTTCCCTTCACTCTGTGGTCCAATGAGCCTCGAAATTGAGCTCAAGTGCATCCTGCTTCCATTGATCATCCTTGAGATGTTTCTAGAACTTGACTGGAGTCCTCCTGTTGTCCCACAGTTGACAGTGCATGTCAGAGCAAAAGCCATGAGTTCGAAGGAATTTTCCGTAGAGCTCCGAGACAGGATTGTGTCGAGGCACAGATCTGGGGAAGGATACCAAAACATTTCTGCAGCATTGAAGGTCCCCGAGAAAACAGTGGCCTCCATCATTCTTAAACGGAAGAAGTTTGGAACCACCAAGACTCATCCTAGAGCTGGCCGCAGCCAAGCTGAGCATTCAGTCGAGAAGGGCCTTGGCTCCAAAGTTCCTCTGTTGAGATGGGAGAACCTTCCAGAAGGACAACCATCTCTGCAGAATTCCACCAATCAGGCATTTATGGTAGAGTGGCCAGACAGAAGCCACTCCTCAGTAAAAGGCACATGACAAGCCACTTGAAGTTTGCCAAAAGGCACCTAAAGGACTCTCATCATGGCCTGTGTGTCTCCTCATATTTATACCCCAGTGAAACAGGAAGTCATGGCTCACCACTTAAGTGTTCCTAATCACTCAGGTGAACTTAAAAACGTAAAATATTAATGGGAATGTACTTCAGTTAGATTTTACTCATAATAATTTCTAGGGGTGCCAATAATTGTGGCACACATGTTTAGGAGAAAATCTTTATTACGCATTCATTTTTTTCAATCATTTTACTTCAAATAAAGGCTAGATTTTGTTCTAATATTTTCAAAGAAATACCAAGAGAATAAACAGCAAAGACGTATTTTTCACAGCCCATTTTGCTCATATTTACCAAGGGTGCCAATATTAGCGGAAGGCATTGTATATTAGTTAGGTGTTACACCCAGATATCTCTCATTAGTTAGAAGGTGTTACAACTAGATATATGATTAGTTAGAAGGTGCTACATCCTGATATCTGATTAGCCAGGTGCTACATCTTGATATCTGATTAGCCAGGTGCTACATCCTGATATCTGATTAGCCGGGTGCTACATACAGATGTCTGATTAGCCAGGTGCTACATCCTGATATCTGATTAGCCAGGTGCTACATTCTGATATCTGATTAGCCAGGTGCTACATCCTGATATCTGATTAGCCAGGTGCTACATCCTTATATCTGATTAGCCAGGTGCTACATCTGGATATCTGATTAGCCAGGTGCTACATCCTTATATCTGATTAGCCAGGTGCTACATCCTGATATATGATTAGCCAGGTGCTACATCTTGATATATGATTAGCCAGGTGCTACATCCTTATATCTGATTAGCCAGGTGCTCCATCCTGATATCTGATTAGCCAGGTGCTACATCCTGATATCTGATTAGCCAGGTGCTACATCCTGATATCTGATTAGCCAGGTGCTACATCCTTATATCTGATTAGCCAGGTGCTACATCTGGATATCTGATTAGCCAGGTGCTACATCCTTATATCTGATTAGCCAGGTGCTACATCCTGATATATGATTAGCCAGGTGCTACATCTTGATATATGATTAGCCAGGTGCTACATCCTTATATCTGATTAGCCAGGTGCTCCATCCTTATATCTGATTAGCCAGGTGCTACTTCCTGATATCTGATTAGCCAGGTGCTACATCTTGATATCTCATTAGCCAGGTGCTACATTCAGATATCTCATTAGCTGGTGTTACATGCAGATATCTCATTAGCTAGGTGTTACTTCCAGATATCTCATTAGTTAGATGAAGGCTGGTTTATACTACGGGTGTGTTGTTAAATGTAATCTGGAGTGCCAGAGTGTGCTCTGGGCGTTGGTAAACTCAGATTGTTGTTAGATTGGCCGTTCGTAAATTCAAAGTGTTTCGCTCTCGGAGCTTTCAGAGCTGACACTGACGCTCTGGCCCAAGGTTTGATCAAAGCGTTCTGACCTCAAAATGGCAGTCAAATACCCAAGCTAACTGGCTTGAGTGCTTTGAAATCGGCGTAGATAACCAGAGAGAATTTACCAGCTAAGTCTATCGACAGTTGTCGCAGTGACGTCGTAAACATTCTATTGAAATAGTTACTTGCATAGTGGAGTCTTTTGTTTAGACATGTAGCTAGCCATCTAACTAAACAATGAACCATAATCCCAACTCATAATGTTACTACCCTGCAGGAATCTGCAAGTAGCTAACCAACCAGGTTCAATGTTAGCTAGCTAGCTAACATTAGGCTTTAACTAGGCTTTAACACCTTAGGCTATTTCCCTAACATCTGGAACTAAGGACTAATAACTAAGAAAATTAGATCCAAAATAATTAGTGTAATTTGTATCAAATGCAACCTTAAATTACAATTTAGGCAAAAAAAGACAAACTCAGCTCTAGCATTCATTGAATCAGATGGCTCATTTCTCACAAAACCCACTGATATTGCCAACTACTTTAATGATTCTTTCCCAGAGGGGGGCTCAAGATGGTGTGATAATGGAGTCACTTAAGATGGCGGCATGAGAGGGTGGAACATTTCTAGCTGAGTTGATAAAGTTGATCATTTTAGGCTGCAGTTGAATACCCCAACCAAGGAGCAACTTCTACAGATGCACAATCGAGAGCATCCTGGTGGGGTGTGTGGCTACAGATTTGAGTCAGTATATTGGCAGCAGCCACTCAATGTTAGTGATGGCTGTTTAACAGTCTGATGGCCTTGAGATAGAAGCTGTTTTTCAGTCTCTCGGTCCCAGCTTTGATGCACCTGTACTGACCTTGCCTTCTGGATGATAGCAGGGTGAACAGGCAGTGGCTCGGGTGGTTGTTGTCTTTGATGATATTTTTGGCCTTCCTGTGACATCGGGTGGTGTAGGTGTCCTGGAGGGCAGGTAGTTTGCCCCCGGTGATGCGTTGTGCAGACCTCACTACCCACTGGAGAGCCTTACGGTTGTGGGCGGAGCAGTTGCCGTACCAGGCGGTGATACAGCCCGACAGGATCCTCTCGATTGTGCGATGGTAAAAGTTTGTGAGTGTTTTTGGGGACAAGCCGAATTTCTTCAGCCTTCTGTCTGTGTGGGAGGACCATTTCAGTTTGTCATATATTGAGTGATGAAGCAGATAATACAGGGAGATTATACTATTGGTAGATGTCAACCACGTTCAATTCATCGCTGTAAATATTACGCTTCCAATAACAAGTCAAGCAACTGTATTTTATTTAGAGACATTGAGAGGAAAATAAGTCAAATTATGTCTAAATTTACATTGGCCAAAGAAATATGGTGTGGAGATTTTAACACAGTATTACATGATAATCTAGATATATGGCCTCCTAAGGATAGCAATTCTGTTTGTGAGATAAGGAATATATGTCTAAGGTTAGGTGTTCTAGATATTTGGAGACATAAGAACCCAGATAAGATTATGTTTACATGGAGTACCAAAGATTTATCTAAACAATCCCATATTGATTTCTGGCTGATATCTGAAGATATGGCTGACAAGGTTGATACAGTCTCGTTTGAACCATTGATTTTAACAGACCAGAAAGGGATCTCAATAAAGATAAATATGCATGGTTTGTCAACCAAAAAAAGTTAGTAAACGTAACTGGAAAATGAACAAGACTTTACTAGAGAATGAAGTATTTAAGAAGGACGTAGCAGGAATGAATGATAAATACTGGTGCCTGTGTTATGAATACATTTGGAAGTTACTGGGACCTAATGAAATTTGATTAAGGCTGTTGGCTATTTCAATGGGGAAAGAAATTGCTCGTGCCAAGAGAGAGAAAGAATATGACATCATAAAGGGAATAGTGGATTATACTAAAAGAAAGTGAACTAACTAATCAGGATTTACTGGAGCTATCATCATTGCAAATGCAGTCAGACTGTATCTACAAGGAAAAGGACAAGGGAGCGTTTGTAAGATCAAGATGAAAATGGATAGAAGAGGGAGAGAAAAATACAAAAAATTTATTTAATTTAGAAGAAAAGGGAAGGCGAAGAGACTTCCATATTTAAATGAATTATCAATAAAAACTCCCAATGAAAATCCAAAATAAATCTCTCAGCATGTTGCCCAGTTTTATCAGAATCTGTACACATCAGCCCAGCCAACTTCCAATATGGATCATTTCTTAGACAATGTAGCAAACATTGCTAAGACGATAGATAATGATAGATAATGATTTCAGGGATTTTTGTGATGATGAGTTATCTGAAATTGAGATAAAAGACTGTATTAAAAGCCTTAAGGACAATAGGTCCCCTGGAAATGATGGTTTAACAAGAACGTTTGATTTATTATTTATCAATGATAAATGGATTCCTTTCATTCTTGCCAAGTTTCAAGAATCAATAGAAAAAGGGGAGTTACCGGCTTCCTTAAAGCAAGGTGTAATTACTTTGATTCCCAAACCTAATAAGGATACTCTTTATATAGACCACTGGAGACCCATTAGCCTGTTGAATAAGGTTGGAAAATTATTTGCCCTTGTATTTGCTAAGAGGTTGAAACAAGGCTTGCATCATATAATTGATGAAGAACAATCTGGTTTTATGCATGGTCGACACATTAGTAATAACATCAGGTTTATCTTAGATATGATTGACTATAATGACCTCATCCTTGATGATATTTTTCTTATGTTTGTTGATTTTTATAAAGCTTTTGACACTGTAGAACATGAGTGTATGCTCAAAGCAATACATTTTTTGGGGTCTGGTGACTATTTTTTGAAAGCAGTCCAAACGTTATATAGTGGTTGTACTAGCTCTGTAAAATTAGCTCACAGGACAATCCAAAGATATGATATTGGCCGTGGCATTAGGCAGGGCTGCCCAATTAGTCCATTTGTATTTTTATTGGTTACTCAAATTATGGCCCTTCATATCAAGAAAATGAATTTTCAAGGTGTTTCAGCACTTGGCAATGAATTTAAACTATGTCAACTGGCTGATACCACCATATTTTTGAGAGACAGGAATGAGGTTTTAAAATTAGTTTCCTGTATTGAAGACTTTTCATTAGTTTCGGATTTGAAAATTAATATCAATAAGTCAGTCTTATTTCCACTCAAGGATTGTGTTTTACAGGAGTATATGGTATCCCACTTAAAGATAAGGTCACTTATCTTGGAATTGTTATAAGCAAGGATGAAAAACAAAGGAGTGAATTAAACTTTAACCCCATTATTATTATTGATTTAAAAATCGTTTGAGAATAAAAGGATTTTGGTTGGTCAGTTACTGAATGAGGATGCTTACGATCGTTGTATTGAGGAGACCAAAGCGCAGCGTGGTGTGAATGCATGAATTAATGATTGCCGAAAAAACACTAAGTACACTAAAACAAACAAACAAACTAACCAAACGAACGTGACCGCTATAGAAACTGAGTGCTAACATAACATAGACATTAACCCACGAACCACAATACAAAACAGGCTACCTAAACATGGTTCCCAATCAGAGACAACGACAAACACCTGCCACTGATTGAGAACCATATCAGGCCAAAACACATAGAAATAGACAAACTAGACATACAACATAGAATGCCCACTCATATCACACCCTGACCAAACAAAACATAGAAACACACAACGCAAATCATGGTCAGAGTGTGACAGTACCCCCCCCCCCCCCCTAAGGTGCGGACTCCGACCGCAAAATCTAAACCTATAGGGGAGGGTCTGGGTGGGCATCTGGCCGCGGTGGCGGCTTTGGCGTGGACCCAAAGCCGCCACCGCGGGACGTGGACCCCATTCCACCATAGTCATTGCCCTCTTCAAGGGCCTCTTTGGAGTGACGACCCTCGCCTCCGACCTTGGGCCTGAGACCCTAATTAAAGGCCACACTGGACTGAGGAGTGCCTCCGGACTGAGGGGCAGCTCCGGACTGAGGGGCATCTCCGGACTGAGGGGCAGCTCCGGACTGAGGGGCAGCTCCAGACTGAGGGGCAGCTCCGGACTGATTGACGGCTCTGGCGGATCCTGGCTGGTTGACGGCTCTGGCGGCTCCTGGCTGGCTGACGGCTCTGGCGGGTCCTGGCTGGCTGACGGCTCTGGCGGGTCCTGGCTGGCTGACGGCTCTGGCGGATCCTGGCTGTGTGGCGGCTCTGGCGGCTTAGGGCAGACTGGTGGCTCTGGCGGCTCAGGGCAGACTCACGGCTCAGGGCAGACTGGCGGCTCTGACGGCTCAGGGCAGACTGGCGGCTCTGACGGCTCAGGGCAGACTGGCGGCTCTGACGGCTCAGGTCAGACTGGTGGCTCTGGCGGCTCAGGGCAGACGGGAGACTCTGGCGGCTCAGGGCAGACGGGAGACTCTGGCGGCTCAGGGCACATGGGAGAAACAAACATAGAAACAAACAACGCAAATCATGGTCAGAGTGTAACAATGAGGATGGATATCTACTCTCATGGGGAATTTCTTGATAAGTTTAAAATTCAAATAAGAATATGCAATTGTTTTTGATGCGATTTCATTTTTTTAAATTCCTCTGTGGTTGATTCATAAATGCAAATGGTCTAATTCAAAACCTAACTTCAATATGGCACTACTTTAACTAAAACGAAAAACAAAGAGGATATTAAAACCTGTTGTGTTAATGAATATGATTTGTTTTGTACGGATTTCTGGCAATGTAAATAGTTTTTATGTATGCTTGTTTGCATGTAACTATTCCTATTTTGTTTGTTGATATTTGTTAATAAAGAGAATAAAAAATTAAATTAAATAATAATAATAATACTAAAAAATAAATACTTTCATAATTTTTTCATTGGCAAGAATAGCAAATTTAGGCATGACATGCCAGCAACGAATGTCAACCATACATATCCAAGTATAACTGACCAAATTATGAAAGACAAGCATTGACAATTCTGAATTTTGTAAAGGGAGTGTGGAAGAGGTGAAAACATTATTGTTGTCTATCAACAATGACAAACCACCGGGGTCTGACAACTTGGATGGAAAATTACTGAGGATAATAGTGCCACTATTTGTCAAATCTACAATCTAAGCAAGAAACGGTGTAACCTCTAGGGATACAACGGTACAGTGGACCCACGGTTCGGTATGTATCACGGTCCAGTATGTATCACAGTTCAGTATGTATCACGGTTTGTGGGCCACGGTTCAGTATGTATCACGGTCCAGTATGTATCACGGTTCAATATGTATCACGGTTCGGTATGTATCACGGTTTGTGGGCCACGGTTCAGTATGTATCACGGTCCAGTATGTATCACGGTTCAGTATGTATCACGGTTCAGTATGTATCACGGTTAGTGTGTCATGTCTTGTCATATTATGTCTTGTTCCTGTTCTTTCTCTTCACTCTGTCTCCCTCTGCTGGTCGTATTAGGCTACCTTCTCTTTCTCTCCTCCTCCAGCTGTTCCTCATCTCCTCTAACTACCTCGTTCACCCTTTTCCCACCTGTTCCCTTTTTCCCTCTGATTAGGTCTCTATTTCTCTCTCTGTTCCTGCTTCTTTCCTTGTCAGATTCTCGTTTGAGTTTCTCATGCCAGAACCAAACTATCGTCTTGTTTGCTTCACCCTTGTCCCATCCTGTTGGAATCTGCCTGTTCTTCTGATGCTACGTGTGATCAGGTACCTCTGTCCGCTACGACCCGCGCCTACCCAGAGAGACCAGCAGTCTGTCGCCGCAACCCAGCTATTCTCCTCTGCTGCTAAGAAGGGGACTCTTTAGTAAATATCGGAAGGACTTTCTGTTTCATTTGTCGCCCTCTCTGAGGGTTGTCTATTTTGCCATTTTCTACATCTGAAGAGGATCTATGTCTTCCCTGTATTTTTACATTAAAGGACTCTGTTTTTGTTAAATCGCTTTTGGGTCCTCACTCAAGAGCACAACATAGTGGGCCACGGTTCAGTTTGTATCACGGTTCGGTATGTATCACGGTTTGTGGGCCATGGTTCGGTATGTATCACGGTTCAATATGTATCACGGTTCAATATGTATCACGGTTAGTGGGCCACGGTTCAGTTTGTATCACGGTTTGTGGGCCACGGTTCGGTATGTATCACGGTTCAGTATGTATCACGGTTCAGTATGTATCACGGTTCAGTATGTATCACGGTTTGTGGGCCACGGTTCAGTATGTATCACGGTTCAGTATGTATCACGGTTCAGTATGTATCACGGTTCAGTATGTATCACAGTTCAGTATGTATCACGGTTTGTGGGCCACGGTTCAGTATGTATCACGGTTCAGTATGTATCACGGTTCAGTATGTATCACGGTTCAGTATGTATCACGGTTCGGTATGTATCACGGTTCGGTATGTATCACGGTTCGGTATGTATCACGGTTCAGTATGTATCACGGTTCAGTATGTATCACGGTTTGTGGGCCACGGTTCAGTATGTATCACGGTTCAGTATGTATCACGGTTCAGTATGTATCACGGTTTGTGGGACACGGTTCAGTATGTATCACGGTTTGTGGGCCACGGTTCAGTATGTATCACGGTTTGTGGGCCACGGTTCAGTATGTATCACAGTTCAGTATGTATCACGGTTCAGTATGTTTCACGGTTCAGTATGTATCACGGTTCAGTATGTATCACGGTTCAGTATGTATCACGGTTTGTGAGCAACGGTTCAGTATGTGTCACAGTTCAGTATGTATCACGGTTCAGTATGTATCACGGTTTGTGAGCAACGGTTCAGTATGTGTCACAGTTCAGTATGTATCACGGTTCAGTATGTATCACGGTTCAGTATGTATCACGGTTTGTGGGCCCCGGTTAGGTATGTATCACGGCAACCGTATGATTCTGGTATCTTTATATTTAAGAACAAAAAATAAAAACACATCAACCTTTAAACAATGAACTCTTTATTTTGCCTAAAGACAAATAAAACGTTCCTTTCAGAAAATATGTCAGGATGACTGACTAGGCCTGGTTTCTGTCTCCACTGTATGAAATCAATGGGAGAGAAACATTCAAATGAAAAGTGTTTCTTAGCTTTTGCCTTCTC
This sequence comes from Oncorhynchus kisutch, assembly GCF_002021735.2. Classification (NCBI taxonomy): domain Eukaryota; kingdom Metazoa; phylum Chordata; class Actinopteri; order Salmoniformes; family Salmonidae; genus Oncorhynchus; species Oncorhynchus kisutch. The sequence continues at coordinate 2,112,439 of NC_034181.2, forward strand.
TATTTTAAATAAACAGGGTACATACTTGTATAGGCAATATTCAATGTAAAATATAACATGAAGTGCAACATAAAGTTAGTGCCCTATATGAGAATCCATTCCTTTACGTCGAGGTTCTTCTGTGAAAAGCATGTCAACATTCTCTGAAGCAAGAAGAGAACGGCCGGCACTAACAATGTCCCCGTGAGGTGCAGAACACTCTCTCACTTACAACAGAGCTTCCCGGGACACTGAGCCTCTGTTGTGCAACATGGGGAACTTTGACTGGTTTTGTTTTCCACCACAAAAAAGGATCAGATTACAATCTGCTGCCTTGTATGAGGTGACCTCCTCCTCAATCATTTTGGAAAAGGGTTTGGTCTCTTCCTCTGCTTTGAAAAGCTCCCCAAATAACTCTGCCATAACGGTGTTCTTTTGTGGAGGGGATAATGAGGATGGATATTCTTCCTCTGTGGATGGTTCCTGTTTGAGGAGGGGATAATGAGGATGGATATTCTTCCTCTGTGGATGGCCCTGTTTGAGGAGGGGATAATGAGGATGGATATTCTTCCTCTGTGGGTGGCCCTGTTTGAGGAGGGGATAATGAGGATGGATATTCTTCCTCTGTGGATGGCCCTGTTTGAGGAGGGGATAATGAGGATGGATACTCTTTCTCTGTGGATGGCCCTGTTTGAGGAGGGGATAATGAGGATGGATATTCTTCCTCTGTGGATGGCCCTGTTTGAGGAGGGGATAATGAGGATGGATATTCTTCCTCTGTGGATGGCCCTGTTTGAGGAGGGGATAATGAGGATGGATATTCTTCCTCTGTGGATGGCCCTGTTTGAGGAGGGGATAATGAGGATGGATATTCTTCCTCTGTGGATGGCCCTGTTTGAGGAGGGGATAATGAGGATGGATATTCTTCCTCTGTGGATTGCCCTGTTTGAGGAGGGGATAATGAGGATGGATATTCTTCCTCTGTGGATGGCCCTGTTTGAGGAGGGGATAATGAGGATGGATATTCTTCCTCTGTGGATGGCCCTGTTTGAGGAGGGGATAATGAGGATGGATATTCTTCCTCTGTGGATGGCCCTGTTTGAGGAGGGGATAATGAGGATGGATATTCTTCCTCTGTGGATGGCCCTGTTTGAGGAGGGGATAATGAGGATGGATATTCTTCCTCTGTGGATGGCCCTGTTTGAGGAGGGGATAATGAGGATGGATATTCTTCCTCTGTGGATGGCCCTGTTTGAGGAGGGGATAATGAGGATGGATACTCTTTCTCTGTGGATGGCCCTGTTTGAGGAGGGGATAATGAGGATGGATATTCTTCCTCTGTGGATGGCCCTGTTTGAGGAGGGGATAATGAGGATGGATATTCTTCCTCTGTGGATGGCCCTGTTTGAGGAGGGGATAATGAGGATGGATATTCTTCCTCTGTGGATGGCCCTGTTTGAGGAGGGGATAATGAGGATGGATATTCTTCCTCTGTGGATGGCCCTGTTTGAGGAGGGGATAATGAGGATGGATATTCTTCCTCTGTGGATTGCCCTGTTTGAGGAGGGGATAATGAGGATGGATATTCTTCCTCTGTGGATGGCCCTGTTTGAGGAGGGGATAATGAGGATGGATATTCTTCCTCTGTGGATGGCCCTGTTTGAGGAGGGGATAATGAGGATGGATATTCTTCCTCTGTGGATGGCCCTGTTTGAGGAGGGGATAATGAGGATGGATATTCTTCCTCTGTGGATGGCCCTGTTTGAGGAGGGGATAATGAGGATGGATACTCTTTCTCTGTGGATGGCCCTGTTTGAGGAGGGGATAATGAGGATGGATATTCTTCCTCTGTGGATGGCCCTGTTTGAGGAGGGGATAATGAGGATGGATACTCTTTCTCTGTGGATGGCCCTGTTTGAGGAGGGGATAATGAGGATGGATATTCTTCCTCTGTGGATGGCCCTGTTTGAGGAGGGGATAATGAGGATGGATATTCTTCCTCTGTGGATGGCCCTGTTTGAGGAGGGGATCATGAGGATGGATATTCTTCCTCTGTGGATGGCCCTGTTTGAGGAGGGGATAATGAGGATGGATATTCTTCCTCTGTGGATGGCCCTGTTTGAGGAGGGGATAATGAGGATGGATATTATTCCTCTGTGGATGGCCCTGTTTGAGGAGGGGATAATGAGGATGGATATTCTTCCTCTGTGGATGGCCCTGTTTGAGGAGGGGATAATGAGGATGGATATTCTTCCTCTGTGGATGGCCCTGTTTGAGGAGGGGATAATGAGGATGGATATTCTTCCTCTGTGGATGGCCCTGTTTGAGGAGGGGATCATGAGGATGGATATTCTTCCTCTGTGGATGGCCCTGTTTGAGGAGGGGATAATGAGGATGGATATTCTTCCTCTGTGGATGGCCCTGTTTGAGGAGGGGATAATGAGGATGGATATTCTTCCTCTGTGGATGGCCCTGTTTGAGGAGGGGATAATGAGGATGGATATTCTTTCTCTGTGGATGGCCCTGTTTGAGGAGGGGATAATGAGGATGGATATTCTTCCTCTGTGGATGGCCCTGTTTGAGGAGGGGATAATGAGGATGGATACTCTTTCTCTGTGGATGGCCCTGTTTGAGGAGGGGATAATGAGGATGGATATTCTTCCTCTGTGGATGGCCCTGTTTGAGGAGGGGATAATGAGGATGGATATTCTTCCTCTGTGGATGGCCCTGTTTGAGGAGGGGATAATGAGGATGGATATTCTTCCTCTGTGGATGGCCCTGTTTGAGGAGGGGATAATGAGGATGGATATTCTTCCTCTGTGGATGGCCCTGTTTGAGGAGGGGATAATGAGGATGGATATTCTTCCTCTGTGGATGGCCCTGTTTGAGGAGGGGATAATGAGGATGGATATTCTTCCTCTGTGGATGGCCCTGTTTGAGGAGGGGATAATGAGGATGGATATTCTTCCTCTGTGGATGGCCCTGTTTGAGGAGGAGATAATGAGGATGGATACTCTTTCTCTGTGGATGGCCCTGTTTGAGGAGGGGATAATGAGGATGGATATTCTTCCTCTGTGGATGGCCCTGTTTGCACTGCTTGAAACGGCAAGAATAAGTGCACATATTATTATTATTAAGTGTTAAGTGACACATTTCTCATTAAAAAAACATCTCATCACATTTTAATGCACGTGCTAAAAACAATTAAAAACAATATCATAACATTTTTATTTTAAAATAGATAAAATACCTGATGATCGTGCTCCACAAATTCTTTGATGAAATCCGTGTAGACTCTGTCACAGCAGGCTGGCAGGGATTTAAACCTTGGATCAAGGTGCTGTAGCTCTGTGAAGGTAGTCTAGAAGATCCCGGTCTGTGTATCTTCTCTCCAAGTCCTGAGTGATGGCTGCCTTGGCCTCCCTGATGGTTGCACTGTCCCCAGGACCTGGTGCCATGGATTTGAGAATCATTGTCTTCAGTGGGAGAATTATTGATGAGGTGGGATTTGTTTCACTGCTCATGAGAGTTGTCATTGTTCTCAGGGGGGTTGAGCAGCTGAATGAGTTCTCCTGCCAGCTCCAGTTCACTGTCAGTCAGCATGGCTATGTCTTTGACCGACTTCTTCACAGCCTTGTCCAATACAGCAGAGTAGCTGGCCGGTTGCTGTTCCACATAACATTCCAACATGTCATGTATGGTATTCCAATGGGTTGTGACATCATGGAATCATTTGTGTTATGGTTTCTCGAGCATCTCTTGCTTGACTGTCAAAACTTGGTGAGAGGTTGTGCTTTTGTGAAAAAAAAGACACCACTTTTCCGATCTTCCCCAGGAGGCGGGACACTGCCTAGATGAGAGACTGCCTTTTGGCAGCTAGGTTGAGAATGTGTGCAAAAAACATCCAATATGGGGCCCAAACCCGTCCGCTTCGCGGATGATATTTACAATGTTTTGTGCGTTATCTGCAGTGGCTGAGATTGTGATATTTGGTCTCTCTAGCTCCCACTCAGTCACAGCATTCATTCATTCATTCTAGGGCAAAGGTTGCGCTTGTATGACTCACATAAAGGGAACGAGTTTTTTCAACCTGTAGCCCTTCATCTCCCAATCCAGTACATAGTGAACCGTCACAGTGAGGTAGCGTTGAGTACATAGTGAACCGTCACAGTGAGGTAGCGTTGAGTACATAGTGAACCGTCACAGTGAGGTAGCGTTGAGTACATAGTGAACCGTCACAGAGAGGTAGCGTTGAGTACATAGTGAACCGTCACAGTGAGGTAGCGTTGAGTACATAGTGAACCGTCACAGAGAGGTAGCGTTGAGTACATAGTGAACCGTCACAGAGAGGTAGCTTTGAGTACATAGTGAACCGTCACAGTGAGGTAGCGTTGAGTACATAGTGAACCGTCACAGTGAGGTAGCGTTGAGTACATAGTGAACCGTCACAGAGAGGTAGCTTTGAGTACATAGTGAACCGTCACAGTGAGGTAGCTTTGAGTACATAGTGAACCGTCACAGAGAGGTAGTTTTGAGTACATAGTGAACCGTCACAGAGAGGTAGCTTTGAGTACATAGTGAACCGTCACAGTGAGGTAGCGTTGAGTACATAGTGAACCGTCACAGTGAGGTAGCTTTGAGTACATAGTGAACCGTCACAGTGAGGTAGCTTTGAGTACATAGTGAACCGTCACAGTGAGGTAGCGTTGAGTACATAGTGAACCGTCACAGAGAGGTAGCTTCCAGTACATAGTGAACCGTCACAGTGAGGTAGCTTCCAATACGTAGTGAACCGTCACAGTGAGGTAGCTTCCAGTACATAGTGAACCGACAGTGAGGTAGCTTTGAGTTGCTCTGGAGTTCCAACTATCAATGGAGAGAATTAGATAGGGTGTCTGTGTCAAATCCATTTCAACTTCTCTCCGTAATGTTTCATAGAGTTGGGGAATTACTTTGTTGCTGAAATGTGTGAAGGGAGGGGACATTGTAACAAGGTAAAAAAAAAAAAAATCATCAGGTGATGGAATCCTGAGTAGGATTTGGGGACTAACTAATGGGGATCCATAATAAACCCCAGGAAGAGTAGCTGCTGCCTTGGCAGGAACTAATGGGGATCCATAATAAACCCCAGGAAGAGTAGCTGCTGCCTTGGCAGGAACTAATGGGGATCCATAATAAACCCCAGGAAGAGCAGCTGTTGCCTTGACACGAACTAATGGGGATCCATAACAAACCCCAGGAAGAGTAGCTGCTGCCTTGGCAGGAACTAATGGGGATCCATAATAAACCCCAGGAAGAGCAGCTGTTGCCTTAGCAGGAACTAATGGGAATCCATAATAAACCCCAGGAAGAGTAGCTGCTGCCTTGGCAGGAACTAATGGGGATCCATAATAAACCCCAGGAAGAGCAGCTGTTGCCTTGTCAGGAACTAATGGGGATCCATAATAAACCCCAGGAAGAGTAGCTGCTGCCTTGGCAGGAACTAATGGGGATCCATAATAAACCCCAGGAAGAGTAGCTGCTGCCTTGGCAGGAACTAATGGGGATCCATAATAAACCCCAGGAAGAGTAGCTGCTGCCTTGGCAGGAACTAATGGGGATCCATAATAAACCCCAGGAAGAGTAGCTGCTGCCTTGGCAGGAACTAATGGGGACCCATAATAAACCCCAGGAAGAGTAGCTGCTGCCTTGGCAGGAACTAATGGGGATCCATAATAAACCCCAGGAAGAGTAGCTGCTGCCTTGGCAGGAACTAATGGGGATCCATAATAAACCCCAGGAAGAGTAGCTGCTGCCTTGGCAGGAACTAATGGGGACCCATAATAAACCCCAGGAAGAGTAGCTGCTGCCTTGGCAGGAACTAATGGGGATCCATAATAAACCCCAGGAAGAGTAGCTGCTGCCTTGGCAGGAACTAATGGGGATCCATAATAAACCCCAGGAAGAGTAGCTGCTGCCTTGGCAGGAACTAATGGGGATCCATAATAAACCCCAGGAAGAGTAGCTGCTGCCTTGGCAGGAACTAATGGGGACCCATAATAAACCCCAGGAAGAGTAGCTGCTGCCTTGGCAGGAACTAATGGGGATCCATAATAAACCCCAGGAAGAGTAGCTGCTGCCTTGGCAGGAACTAATGGGGATCCATAATAAACCCCAGGAAGAGTAGCTGCTGCCTTGACAGGAACTAATGGGGACCCATAATAAACCCCAGGAAGAGTAGCTGCTGCCTTGGCAGGAACTAATGGGGATCCATAATAAACCCCAGGAAGAGTAGCTGCTGCCTTGACAGGAACTAATGGGGATCCATAATAAACCCCAGGAAGAGTAGCTGCTGCCTTGACAGGAACTAATGGGGATCCATAATAAACCCCAGGAAGAGTAGCTGCTGCCTTGACAGGAACTAATGGGGATCCATAATAAACCCCAGGAAGAGTAGCTGCTGCCTTGACAGGAACTAATGGGGACCCATAATAAATACCAATGCTCTTAATAACACATTATTAAAATGCCTTTATGCAGATGACCTGCTGTCCCCAACAAAAGAGAGGTTACAGCAACAATTTGATTATCTGCAACAGCTGTCATACCTGACAATCAATAAATTTTCCAGAAAATGTCCAGATGTCAGGGAAACCAGTAACCATTTTTACTGGGCTCTACACAAACACACTAACACATATTTGGGGCAAAAAAATCTTCTACACAGGGAACTTCAACCTGGCCTTGAATGAGCTAAAAGACAACCACCTAAAAGGAAGTGACACATTCCACCACGAAGCACTTCACCTACAGAGAGATGAACCTGGAGAAGAGTCCCCTAAGCCAGCTGGTCCTGGGGCTCTGTTCACAAACACAAATAGACTCCACAGAGCCCCAGGACAGCAGCACAATTAGACCCAACCAAATCATGAGAAAACTAAAAGATAATTACTTGACACATTGGAAATAATTAAGCATTTGTCCCTAAACAGACATGGTGGCACAATACCAGACCAGACCACTGTGACTGGTGCTGAGCAATTAGTGCTTTTTAATGGTCAGTTCAGTTTCGCTTTTGAAAAAAATCACTGTTTTTGATTTTGGTTTACACTTTGGGGGGGACATTAAATGCACTATGCATTATGTGGGTTGAATGCTGTAACAACACAGAATAAAACAATGAATAAAAGTCCCATGATTGTAGTGACTGTTCATTACTGCTGATCACTCAGCAGGAGCAGTAGAGATACTCTGAATGATGGGCTATGAAAAGACAACTGACATTTACTCCTGAGGTGCTGACTTGCTGCACCCTCTACAACTACTGTGATTATTATTATTGGACCATGCTGGTCATTTATGAACATTTGAACATCTTGGCCATGTTCTGTTATAATCTCCACCCGGCACAGCCAGAAGAGGACTGGCCACCCCTCTTAGCCTGGTTCCTCTCTAGGTTTCTTCCTAGGGACATTTTGGTCTGTTTGTCGTAGCCACCATCAGCAGAAGGGCCATATAAATACATTTGATTTGATTTGATGAACCATCATTCATTCACATTACTTTACTTTAATAAAAATACAAAAATGATTTGATGAATTTATTATTTCATTCCAAGTCATCATCTCATCTCTATAGAGCTGCTGTCTGACAAAATCACACTTTTAGTAGTTCTTCAAAGGTAAATAAGGCATACTTTTATGACTGCTGAATACCAACTATTAAATAACTTAGATTCATTATTTTCTAGCTCAGGAAGTAACTGCTTTCAATCCCTCTCCATCTCACGTTCTCTCTTCTCTCAGTCTCCATGTTTGCTCCGGCACAAACCGGACAAGTTTAAGCAGGCACGCAATGGATTATGGTCATTGGAGTTAATTACCACGTTTTCTGCACTTAAACTATGTAGAATATTGCCATGTTGGAAACTACAACTCCCTACCACATCACACAGTTCAGGCTTCCTCTGATTTATCTCTACAGAAACTACAACTCTCTACCACATCACACAGTTCAGGCTTCCTCTGATTTATCTCTACAGAAACTACAACTCCCTACCACATCACACAGTTCAGGCTTCCTCTGATTTATCTCTACAGAAACTACAACTCCCTACTACATCACACAGTTCAGGCTTCCTCTGATTTATCTCTACAGAAACTACAACTCCCTACTACATCACACAGTTCAGGCTTCCTCTGATTTATCTCTACAGAAACTACAACTCCCTACTACATCACACAGTTCAGGCTTCCTCTGATTTATCTCTACAGAAACTGCACATCGAACTCACAGAAAGAAAAAAAAACTAAATGTAATTCAAATAATTGAACCTACGTCGGCCAATTTTATAGTTATTTAATTAAAACCAAAAAATAACAGACATTTTGGTCAAGCTCAGCTCAAACTGTGACTGACCCAAAATGAAGAAAATCCTTGACTATGTACAGACTCAGTGAACATAGCCTTGCTATTGAGAAAGGCTGCTGTAGGCAGACCTGGCTCTCATGAGAAGACAGGCTATGTGCTCACTGCCCACAAAATGAGGTGGAAACTGAGCTGCACTTCCTAACCTCCTGCCAAATGTATGAACATACATATTTCCAACAGATTACAAAGGCCCATAATGGTATTTTAGATTTGTCTAATTTATCTACACAATCTATCTAAAGTCAGCTGTGGATCGAAGCTGTGATATTATGTGAGATAAGATTTACTTGCAGCATAGATAAACCAACCCCACCCATGGATTTATCCTCTACCAACCAACCAGCTAAATGTAAAGGTGGTTTTATCCTCTACCAACCAACCAGCTAAATGTAAAGGTGGGTTTATCCTCTACCAACCAACCAGCTAAATGTAAAGGTGGTTTTATCCTCTACCAACCAACCAGCTAAATGTAAAGGTGGGTTTATCCTCTACCAACCAACCAGCTAAATGTAAAGGTGGGTTTATCCTCTACCAACCAACCAGCTAAATGTAAAGATGGTTTTATCCTCTACCAACCAACCAGCTAAATGTAAAGGTGGATTTATCCTCTACCAACCAACCAGCTAAATGTAAAGGTGGTTTTATCCTCTACCAACCAAACAGCTAAATGTAAAGGTGGTTTTATCCTCTACCAACCAACCAGCTAAATGTAAAGGTGGATTTATTCTCTACCAACCAACCAACCAGCTAAATGTAAAGGTGGTTTTATCCTCTACCAACCAACCAGCTAAATGTAAAGGTGGTTTAATCCTCTACCAACCAACCAGCTAAATGTAAAGGAGGTTTTATCCTCTACCAACCAACCAGCTAAATGTAAAGGTGGTTTTATCCTCTACCAACCAACCAGCTAAATGTAAAGGTGGTTTTATCCTCTACCAACCAACCAGCTAAATGTAAAGGTGGTTTTATCCTCTACCAACCAAACAACCAGCTAAATGTAAAGGTGGTTTTATCCTCTACCAACCAAACAACCAGCTAAATGTAAAGGTGGATTTATCCTCTACCAACCAACCAGCTAAATGTAAAGGTGGTTTTATCCTCTACCAACCAACCAGCTAAATGTAAAGGTGGTTTTATCCTCTACCAACCCACCAGCTAAATGTAAAGGTGGTTTTATCCTCTACCAACCAACCAGCTAAATGTAAAGGTGGTTTTATCCTCTACCAACCAACCAGCTAAATGTAAAGGTGGTTTTATCCTCGACCAAACAACCAGCTAAATGTAAAGGTGGTTTTATCCTCTACCAAACAACCAGCTAAATGTAAAGGTGGTTTTATCCTCTACCAACCAAGCAGCTAAATGTAAAGGTGGTTTTATCCTCGACCAAACAACCAGCTAAATGTAAAGGTGGTTTTATCCTCTACCAAACAACCAGCTAAATGTAAAGGTGGTTTTATCCTCTACCAAACAACCAACCAGCTAAATGTAAAGGTGGTTTTATCCTCTACCAAACAACCAACCAGCGAAATGTAAAGGTGGTTTTATCCTCTACCAACCAACCAGCTAAATGTAAAGGTGGTTTTATCCTCTACCAACCAAACAGCTAAATGTAAAGGTGGTTTTATCCTCTACCAACCCACCAGCTAAATGTAAAGGTGGTTTTATCCTCTACCAACCAACCAGCTAAATGTAAAGGTGGTTTTATCCTCTACCAACCCACCAGCTAAATGTAAAGGTGGTTTTATCCTCTACCAACCAAACAGCTAAATGTAAAGGTGGTTTTATCCTCTACCAACCCACCAGCTAAATGTAAAGGTGGTTTTATCCTCTACCAACCAACCAGCTAAATGTAAAGGTGGTTTTATCCTCTACCAACCAACCAGCTAAATGTAAAGGTGGTTTTATCCTCGACCAAACAACCAGCTAAATGTAAAGGTGGTTTTATCCTCTACCAAACAACCAGCTAAATGTAAAGGTGGTTTTATCCTCTACCAACCAAGCAGCTAAATGTAAAGGTGGTTTTATCCTCGACCAAACAACCAGCTAAATGTAAAGGTGGTTTTATCCTCTACCAAACAACCAGCTAAATGTAAAGGTGGTTTTATCCTCTACCAAACAACCAGCTAAATGTAAAGGTGGTTTTATCCTCTACCAAACAACCAGCTAAATGTAAAGGTGGTTTTATCCTCTACCAACCAACCAGCTAAATGTAAAGGTGGTTTTATCCTCTACCAAACAACCAGCTAAATGTAAAGGTGGTTTTATCCTCTACCAAACAACCAACCAGCTAAATGTAAAGGTGGTTTTATCCTCTACCAAACAACCAACCAGCGAAATGTAAAGGTGGTTTTATCCTCTACCAACCAACCAGCTAAATGTAAAGGTGGTTTTATCCTCTACCAACCAAACAGCTCAATGTGAAGGTGGTTTTATCCTCTACCAACCAAGCAGCTAAATGTAAAGGTGGTTTTATCCTCGACCAAACAACCAGCTAAATGTAAAGGTGGTTTTATCCTCTACCAAACAACCAGCTAAATGTAAAGGTGGTTTTATCCTCTACCAAACAACCAACCAGCTAAATGTAAAGGTGGTTTTATCCTCTACCAAACAACCAACCAGCGAAATGTAAAGGTGGTTTTATCCTCTACCAACCAACCAGCTAAATGTAAAGGTGGTTTTATCCTCTACCAACCAAACAGCTAAATGTAAAGGTGGTTTTATCCTCTACCAACCCACCAGCTAAATGTAAAGGTGGTTTTATCCTCTACCAACCAACCAGCTAAATGTAAAGGTGGTTTTATCCTCTACCAACCCACCAGCTAAATGTAAAGGTGGTTTTATCCTCTACCAACCAAACAGCTAAATGTAAAGGTGGTTTTATCCTCTACCAACCCACCAGCTAAATGTAAAGGTGGTTTTATCCTCTACCAACCAACCAGCTAAATGTAAAGGTGGTTTTATCCTCTACCAACCAACCAGCTAAATGTAAAGGTGGTTTTATCCTCGACCAAACAACCAGCTAAATGTAAAGGTGGTTTTATCCTCTACCAAACAACCAGCTAAATGTAAAGGTGGTTTTATCCTCTACCAACCAAGCAGCTAAATGTAAAGGTGGTTTTATCCTCGACCAAACAACCAGCTAAATGTAAAGGTGGTTTTATCCTCTACCAAACAACCAGCTAAATGTAAAGGTGGTTTTATCCTCTACCAAACAACCAGCTAAATGTAAAGGTGGTTTTATCCTCTACCAAACAACCAGCTAAATGTAAAGGTGGTTTTATCCTCTACCAACCAACCAGCTAAATGTAAAGGTGGTTTTATCCTCTACCAAACAACCAGCTAAATGTAAAGGTGGTTTTATCCTCTACCAAACAACCAGCTAAATGTAAAGGTGGTTTTATCCTCTACCAAACAACCAGCTAAATGTAAAGGTGGTTTTATCCTCTACCAACCAACCAGCTAAATGTAAAGGTGGTTTTATCCTCTACCAAACAACCAGCTAAATGTAAAGGTGGTTTTATCCTCTACCAAACAACCAACCAGCTAAATGTAAAGGTGGTTTTATCCTCTACCAAACAACCAACCAGCGAAATGTAAAGGTGGTTTTATCCTCTACCAACCAACCAGCTAAATGTAAAGGTGGTTTTATCCTCTACCAACCAAACAGCTCAATGTGAAGGTGGTTTTATCCTCTACTAACCAACCAGCTAAATTGAAAGGTGGTTTTAACCTCTACCAAACAACCAGCTAAATGTAAAGGTGGTTTTATCCTCTACCAAACAACCAGCTAAATGTAAAGGTGGTTTTATCCTCTACCAAACAACCAGCTAAATTTAAAGGTGGTTCTATATTGTACATTGTTATTCTTTGTACAAGATGGATTTTCTGTGCTGTTAACATCTGTCAAACCGCATAAAGACAACAATGAATGTTCCCTGTTTAATCTGCTGTTAACAGAATGTGTGTTGATCTCTCCTGTATGCCCTCAGAAGCTCCACCTGACATGTGCTAATAAAATAATTAAGATGTAATTAGTAGATAAACCCTGCAGCAGAGCGCAGCGCTGGGTAATCAACCATAAAACCACATAACGACGGAACAACAACACATTTCTCTCTTGCTCTCATTTCTCTCCTCTCCTACAGCCTCTTTGTTCTACAGTGACATTTCAATATTGAGACTAGCTCACATGCAGTGCAACATCTCTGCCTGAGAAAGGTGTACCTAAAATATCACAAACACAGCTCTGCTGATTGAAGGCTCTGCAGCATTAGTCAGAGGGCCATTTTGTTACAGAACAGTGGGGACTCTGCAGCATTAGTCAGAGGGCCATTTTATTACAGAACAGTGGGGACTCTGCAGCATTAGTCAGAGGGCCATTTTATTACAGAACAGTGGGGACTCTGCAGCATTAGTCAGTGGGCCATCTTGCCTCAGCCATCAGGGGCTCTGCAGCATTAGTCAGAGGGCCATCTTGGCTCAGCCATCAGGGGCTCTGCAGCATTAGTCAGAGGACCATCTTGGCTCAGCCATCAGGGGCTCTGCAGCATTAGTCAGAGGACCATCTTGGCTCAGCCATCAGGGGCTCTGCAGCATTAGTCAGAGGGCCATCTTGGCTCAGCCATCAGGATGCTACATCTCCATTACAGTGTCTGTCTGCTCACAGAAAAGCCAGGCTGAAGCAGAACATTTCCAAGTTTAGACTACAACATGCTTTAATAACACACACACACGTGCGCACGCACACACCCCCGCACGCACACATACGCACGCGCACGCACACACCACACATCACACACACACACACACACACACACACACACACACACACACACACACACACACACACACACACACACACACACACACACACACACACACACACACACACACACACACACCACACATCACACATCACACAAGCACACACCACTCATGCACACACACACCAGCTCAGAGGTTCCTACAGACAGGATATGGCCCAGTTTGAGGACAGGTACAGACATGGCATGAGTGTGACAGACTAGGCATGGTCGGGAAGTAGCTACTAGCTTGAAGACTTTGAAAGCCTGTTTGACTACTGCTAATTAAACAGACACTGCTGAGACAAACAGAGCAGAATCACCCTGACAGCAGAGGCAGAAGACCACAGACTGCCCTGACAGCAGAGATAGAAGACCACAGACTGCCCTGACAGCAGAGGCAGAAGACCACAGACTGCCCTGACAGCAGAGATAGAAGACCACAGACTGCCCTGACAGCAGAGATAGAAGACCACATACTGCCCTGACAGCAGAGGCAGAAGACCACAGACTGCCCTGACAGCAGAGATAGAAGACCACAGACTGCCCTGACAGCAGAGGCAGAAGACCACAGACTGCCCTGACAGCAGAGATAGAAGACCACAGACTGCCCTGACAGCAGAGATAGAAGACCACAGACTGCCCTGACAGCAGAGATAGAAGACCACATACTGCCCTGACAGCAGAGATAGAAGACCACAGACTGCCCTGACAGCAGAGATAGAAGACCACAGACTGCCCTGACAGCAGAGATAGAAGACCACAGACTGCCCTGACAGCAGAGATAGAAGACCACAGACTGCCCTGACAGCAGAGATAGAAGACCACATACTGCCCTGACAGCAGAGATAGAAGACCACAGACTACCCTGACAGCAGAGATAGAAGACCACATACTGCCCTGACAGCAGAGATAGAAGACCACAGACTGCCCTGACAGCAGAGATAGAAGACCACAGACTGCCCTGACAGCAGAGATAGAAGGCCACATACTGCCCTGACAGCAGAGATAGAAGACCACAGACTGCCCTGACAGCAGAGATAGAAGACCACAGACTGCCCTGACAGCAGAGATAGAAGACCACAGACTGCCCTGACAGCAGAGATAGAAGACCACAGACTGCCCTGACAGAAGGGGTAGAAGACCACAGACTGCCCTGACAGCAGAGATAGAAGACCACAGACTGCCCTGACAGAAGGGGTAGAAGACCACAGACTCCGTGGGAGCGTTGGGTTAGCACTGTGCTAACTGTCAGTACGCCCCATCGGCTCTGCCTTGCTTTAGCTGGTGATCTGATCAGGGATGGAAAGCAGGCATCTCAGCCCGATGGAGATCCAGTCCATCTCTCTATCTGACCAGCAGCTATGCGCCACCCTCTGACCCTCTATTGGATCAACCAAACGGTGCAACTCAAAACCTAACCTCCATTTCTCAAGAGGTACCAGGCAGGGGTGTACCTTATCCCTGTATCTGTTTAAAACACTATGCTAACATACTCAACAGACTGTGTGGGGAAAAGAACTCTCCAGCCAGAGAAAAAAAGCCCGACCATCATCCAGAAAGACTCAGCATGTCCATTCATCCAGACTCACCTTGACAGAGATCTTTCCCTCATCCTTGGGCAGGTGTGCAGCCAGGAACCAGTCCCCGGGGAGGGGTGAGGTCACATTGAACACCCCTGTGGTGCGGTTTGGTAGAGTCCAGGTGAGAGTGACTGCAAAGGACCCTGGGACGATGGTATCCTGTGGGAATCGCGTGTGGAGGGGGTTGATGACGGGAGGGGCTCCTGCTCTGAAGTACCTAGAGACAATAACAAACACCCTTTAGTTAATGCCGTAAAGTACAAGGACACAGACTTTTTAGTCATCACACACAGTGTAGACACAAATACACGCACTTCGTGACAGTTATCTTCCCCAGGAAGACAGAGAGCTTTCATCATTTAGTGTGATCTAAAACCTGCAAGCTGTTGAAATTATGGGCTTCACTTTCCTCATTATATAAATGATAAATCAGAGGAGCAACTAGAGAATTAATTAGAGAGAGAAAGAGCAAGAGAGAAAGAGTGAGAGGGTGAAAGAGTGAGAGAGCAAGAGAGAGCAAGAGAGAGCGAGAGAGAGAAAGAGAGAGCGAGAGAGAGAGAGAAAGAGAGCAAGAGAGAGAGAGAGCAAGAGAGAGAGAGAGATAGAGAGAGAGCGAGAGAGAGAAAGAGAGCAAGAGAGAGCGAGAGAGAGAGAGAGAGCAAGAGAGAGAGTGTGAGAGAGAGCAAGAGAGAGAGAGCGAGAGAGAGCGAGAGAGCAAGAGAGCAAGAGAGAGAGCGAGTGAGAGAGCTCTGGTGAGAGAGAGAGAGTGAGAGAGATAGAATCAACTATTAAAGACTACCAGAACCTACTGAATTCTCAAATTACATTGAATGAACTACTAGACAAAATCCTCCAACCTAAAAGGCTAAAAGGCCTCTGGTATTGATGGTATCCTAAATTAAATGATAAAATATACAGACCACAAATTCCAGTTGGCTCTACTTAAACTCTTTAAACTTTTAACTCTTTAACAAATAATATTTTCAATTCAATAATTTTATTTGTCACATGACCTTACAGTGAAATGCTTACTTACAGCCCTTAACCAACAATGAAGTTTTAAGAAAAATACCTAAAATAATAGGAAATAAAAGTAACAAATAATTAAAGAGCAGCAGTAAAATAACAATAGTGACACTATATACAGGGGGTACCGTTGAGGTACCGTTAGTTGAGGTAATTGAGGTAATATGTCCGTGTAGTTAGAGTTATTAAAGTGACTATGCATCGATAACAATAGAGAGTAGCAGCAGCATAAGGGGGGATGCAAATAGTCTGGGTAGCCATCTGATTAGAGGTTCAGGACTCTTATGGCTTGGGGGTAGAAGCTGTTTAGAAGCCTCTTGGTTATAGACTTGGAGCTCTGGCACAGCTTGCCGTGCGTTAGAGGAGAGAACAGTCTATGACTAAGGTAGCTGAAGTCTTGACAATTTTTAGGGCCTTCCTCTGACACCCCCTGGTATAGAGGTCCTGGATGACAGGAAGCTTGGCCACAGTGATGTACTGGGCCGTTTGCACTACCCTCTGTAGCGCCTTGCAGTCGAGGGGGCCGAGCAGTTGCCATACCAGGCAGTGATGCAACCATGCTCTCGATGGTGCAGCTGTATAACTTTTTGAGGATCTGAGGACCCATGCTAAATCTTTTCAGACTCCTGAGGGGGAATAGGTTTTGTCCTGGCATCTTCATGACTGTCTTGGTGTGCTTGGACCATGATAGTTTGTTGGTGATGTGGACGCCGAGGAACTTGAAGCCTCAATCTGCTCCACTACATCCCTGTCGATGAGAATGGGGGGGGGGAGCTCGGTCCTCCTTTTCCTGTAGTCCACAATCATCTCCTTTGTCTTGATCACGTTGAGGGAGGGGTTGTTGTCCTGGCACCACATGGCCAGGTCTCTGACATCCTCCCTATAGGCGGTCTCGTCGTTGTCGGTGATCAGGGCAACTACTGTTGAGTCAACGGCAAACTTAATGATGGTGTTGGAGTCGTGTCTGGCCATGCAGTCATGAGTGAATAGGGAGTACAGGAAGGGAATGAGCATGGACCCCTGAGGGGCCCCCTGTGTTGAGTATCAGCGTGACAGATGTGTTGTTACCTACCCTTACCACCTGGGGGTGGCCAATCAGGAAGTCCAGGATCCAGTTGCAGAGGGAGGTGTTTAGTCCCAGGGTCCTTAGCTTATTGATGAGCTTTGAGGGCACTATGGTGTTGAACGCTGAGCTGTAGTGTCAATGAATAACATTTTCACATAAGTGTTCCGTTTGTCCAGATGTGAAAGGGAAATGTGGAGTTCAATAGAGATTCCACAATTTGTGGACCTGTTGGGGCGGAATGCAAATTGGAGTGGTTCTACGGTTTCTGGGATAATGGTGTTGATGTGAGCCATGACCAGCCTTTCAAAGCACTTCATGGCTACAGACATGAGTGCTACAGGTCGGTTGTCATTTAGCCAGGTTACCTTAGTGTTCTTGGGTACAGGTACTATGGTGGTCAGCTTGAAACATGTTGGTATTACAGACTCAGACAGGGAGAGGTTGAAATGTCAGTGAAGACACTTGTGATTTGGTCAACGCATGCTTGGAGTACACGTCCTGGTAATCCGTCTGGTCCTGCGGCCTTGTGAATGTTGACCTGTTTAAAGGTCTTACTCACATCGGCTACAGAGAGTATGATCACACAGTCGTCCAGAACAGCTGATGCTCTCATCCATGTTTCAGTGTTACTTGCCTCGAAGCGAGCATAGAAGTAATTTAGCTCGTCTGGTAGGCTTGTGTCACTGGGAAGCTCGCGGCTGTGCTTCCCTTTGTAGTCTGTAATAGTCTGCAAGCCCTGCCACATTCAACGAGCATTGGAGCCGGTGTAGAATGATTCAATCTTAGTCCTGTATTGACACTTTGCCTGTTTGATGGTTCGTCGAAGGGCATAGCGGGATTTCTTATAAGCTTCGTGGTTAGACTCCGCTCCTTGAAAGTGGCAGCTCTACCCTTTAGCTCAGTGTGGATGTTGCCTGTAATCCATGGCATCTGGTTGGGGTATGTACGTACAGTCAATGTGGGGACGATGTCATCGCACTTATTGATGAAGCCAGTGACTGATGTGGTGTACTATTCAATGCCATCAGAAGAATCCAGGAACATATTCCAGTCTGTGATAGCAAAACAATCCTGTAGTTTAGCATCTGCTTCATCTGACCACTTTTTATTGACGAGTCAATGTTACTTCCTGCTTTAGTTTTTACTTGTAAGCAGGAATCAGGAGGATAGAATTACGGTCAGACTTGACAAATGGAGGGAGAGGGAGAGCTTTGTACACGTCTCTGTGTGTGGAGTAAAGGTGGTCTAGAATTGTGTTTCCTTCTGGTTGCACATTTAACATGCTGGTAGAAATGAGATAAATGGATTTAGTGGTCTACAGTTTATCATGAGATACTCTACTTCAGGCGAGCAAAAACTCGAGACTTCCTTAGATATCGTGCCTCAGCTGTTGTTTACAAATATACAAAGACCGCCACCCCTTGTCTTACCAGAGGCTGCTGTTCTATCCTGCTGATACAGTGTATAGACCGCCACCCCATGTCTTACCAGAGGCTGCTGTTCTATCCTGCTGATACAGTGTATAGACCACCACCCCTTGTCTTACCAGAGGCTGCTGCCTATACAGTGTGTAACCCACCAGCTGTATGTTATTAATGTCGTCGTTCAGTCACGACTCGGTGAAACATAAGATATTACAGTTTTTAATGTCCCGTTGGTAGGATAAATGTGCTTGTAGTTCGTCCACTTTATTATCCAACGATTGTACGTTAGCCAACTGTACCGATGGCTGCTTGCCGCCGTATCCTCACAAGGCACCTCAATTTCCTTCCGCGATACCTGCGTCTCTTTCTCCTGCGAATGACGGGGATGAGGGCCTTCTCGGGAGTCTGGAGTAAATCCTTCTCGTCCGACTTGATAAAGAAAAATTCTTCGTCCAATTCGAGGTGAGTAATCGCTGTTCTGATTCCAGAAGTAGCAACAACATTATGTACAAAATAAGTTACAAACAATGCAAAAAATAATAATAAGTAGCACCATCCCCGCCGGCGCCATTACATCATCCTCAGTTCATCTGGAACCTTCTGGAACCGAGGGCTGATCACCATTACATCATCCTCAGCTCTTCTGGAACCGAGGGCTGATCACCATTACATCATCCTCAGTTCATCTGGAACCTTCTGGAACCGAGGGCTGATCACCATTACATCATCCTCAGCTCTTCTGGAACCGAGGGCTGATCACCATTACATCATCCTCAGTTCATCTGGAACCTTCTGGAACCGAGGGCTGATCACCATTACATCATCCTCAGCTCTTCCGGAACGTTCTGGAACCGAGGGCTGATCACCATTACATCATCCTCATCTTCTGGAACCGAGGGCTGATCACCATTACATCATCCTCATGTTCTGGAACCGAGGGCTGATCACCATTACATCATCCTCATCTTCTGGAACCGAGGGCTGATCACCATTACATCATCCTCAGCTCATATGGAACCTTCTGGAACCGAGGGCTGATCACCATTACATCATACTCATCTTCTGGAACCTTCTGGAACCGAGGGCTGATTACCATTACATCATCCTGATCTTCTGGAACCGAGGGCTGATCACCATTACATCATCCTCATCTTCTGGAACCTTCTGGAACCGAGGGCTGATCACCCCAATCCGCAACAGTGGAGAGAAATTTGATCACAATAACTACTGTGGGATATGCGTCATAAGCAACCTTGGGAAAATCCTCTGCATTATCATTAACAGCAGACTTGTACATTTCCTCAGTGTACTGAATGTACAATGTACTGAACAAATGTCAAATTGGGTTTATACCAAATTACAACAGATCACGTATTCACCGAGCAGACCATAATTGACAAAGAAACAAGCCAAAAGAAAGGCAAAGTCTTCTCATCGTTTGTTGATTTCAAAAAAGCTTTTGACTCAATTTGTCGTGAAGGTCTGAGGGTCGACTCAGAGGGTCTGCTATACAAACTGGCATGAGGGTCTGCTATACAAACTGGCATGAAGGTCTGCTATACAAACTGGCATGAAGGTCTGCTATACAAACTGGCATGAGGGTCTGCTATACAAACTGGCATGAAGGTCTGAGGGTCGACTCAGAGGGTCTGCTATACAAACTGGCATGAAGGTCTGAGGGTCGACTCAGAGGGTCTGCTATACAAACTGGCATGAAGGTCTGAGGGTCGACTCAGAGGGTCTGCTATACAAACTGGCATGAGGGTCTGAGGGTCGACTCAGAGGGTCTGCTATACAAACTGATGGAAAGCTGTGTTGGAGGAAAAACACTCGACATTATCAAATCCATGAACACAAAGAACAAGTGTGTAGTTAAAATTGGCAAAAAACACACATTTCTTCCCACAGTGCCGTGGGGTGAGACAGGGATGCAGTTTGAGCCTCACCCTCTTCAACATATATATCAATGAATTGGCGCGGGCACTAGAACAATCTGCAGCACCCGGCCTCATCCTACTAGAATCTGAAGTCAAATGTCTACTGTTTACTGATGTTCTGGTGCTTCTGTGCCCAACCAACAAGGGCCTACAGAAGCACCTAGATCTTCTGCACAGATTCTCAGACCTGGGCCTTGACAGCAAAATCTCAGTAAGACAAAAAATAATGGTGTTCCAAAAAAGGTCCAGTCGCCAGGACCACAAATACAAATTCCATCTAGACACCGTTGCCCTAGAGTACACAAGAACTATACATACCTCGACCTAAACATCAGCGCCACAGGTAACTTCCACAAAGCTGTGAACGATCTGAGAGACAATGCAAGAAGGGCCTTCCACGCCATCAAAAGGAACATCAAATTTGACATAACAATTAGGATCTGGCTAAAAAATACTTGAATCAGTCATAGAACCCATTGCCCTTTATGGTTGTAAGGTCTGGGGTCCGCTCACCAACCAATAATTTACAAAATGGGACCAACACCAAATTGAGACTCGGCATGCAGAATTATGCCTATGACATTTGAAATGTCTTTATTCCTTTGGAACTTTTGTGAGTGTAATGTTTACTGTTCATTTTATATTGTTTATTTCACTTTTGTATATTATCTACTTCACTTGCTTTGGCAATGTTAACACGTTTCCCATGCCAATAAAGCCATTTGAATTTAATTTAATTTAATTGTGAGAGAGAAAAAAATATTCCTGTGGCTCCTCCATTCACAGACAGACAGGAAATTGTGACTTACGTTATTAAGATTTGTACAAAAATATTCAGGTAGACATTTTCCTGGCTGTTGATGTCATGTGTACCATTCCTGGCTGACGCATGCGTGTGCCGATAGGAAGCATGGGGAGTGAGTAGCTCCGTTTTGTACCGACAAAACTATGGTTATATGGAGAAGCCAGACAACAAATTTCAAATTAAACCTCTAAAATCGACAGATCAACTGGGAGAGAGTGAGCGGTCAGTTAGGTACAACAACCAACCAATCAGTTGGTAAAGCGGTGTGGCGACACTAATCCAACAAGCCATGGCTTCCCCCAGAGGAAAAGACAAGGAGCAGCTTTGGTTATTAAACCAAGTCAATAATGTAGGCTCACTAGCCTCTGCTTTGTTGTTTAACTAATGAGGCCTGTTCTGCCTCTGTTGAAGTCTTTTTCCCAGACAGAGTGAACAGTAAAGTAAGACTCCCTCTCCTTTATTGAGTCATGTTATCTGCTAGCTTTTGAAGGGGGTCTCTTGATGAGGGGGTATGTTAATGAGGGGGTATGTTAATGAGGGGGACTCTTAATGAGGGGGTTTCTTAATGAGGGGGTATGTTAATGAGGGGGGTCTCTTGATGAGGGGGTTTCTTAATGAGGGGGTATGTTAATGAGGGGGACTCTTAATGAGGGGGTCTCTTAATGAGGGGGTATGTAAATGAGGGGGTCTCTTGATGAGGAGGTTTCTTAATGAGGGGTTATTCTTAATGAGGGGGTATGTTAATGAGGGGGTTTCTTAATGAGGGGTTATGTTAATGAGGGGGTCTCTTGATGAGGGGGTTTCTTAATGAGGGGATACTCTTAATGAGGGGGTTTCTTCATGAAGGTGTCTCTTAATGAGGGTGTATGTTAATGAGGGGGACTGTTAATGAGGGTGTATGTTAATGAGGGGGACTGTTAATGAGGGTGTATGTTAATTAGGGTGAATGTTAATGAGGGTGTATGTTAATGGGGGTGTATGTTAATGAGGGGGCTGTTAATGAGGGTGTATGTTAATGAGGGTGAATGTTAATGAGGGTGTATGTTAATGAGGGTGAATGTTAATGAGGGGGTATGTTAATAAGGGGGACTCTTAAATGGAGGGGTCTGTTCATGAGGGGATATTTGCAGGGTCTTTCATTATTTTGGACTATTTCCTACATTGTAGAATAATAGTGAAGACACCAAAACTATGAAATAACACATATGGAATCATGTAGTAACCAAAAAAAGTGTTAAACTAATCTAAATATATTTTAATATTTGAGATTCTTCAAAGTAGCCACCCTTTGCCTTGATGACAGCTTTGCACAGTCTTGGCATTCTCTCTCTAATACTGTAAATGTCCTGGGGACTTTAAGTAGCAACCACCTATCGGACCGGGTATGGTACCATAGCAACCACCTAGCAGACCGGGTATGGTAACATAGCAACCACCTATCAGACCGGGTATGGTACCATAGCAACCACCTAGCGGACCGGGTATGGTACCATAGCAACCACCTAGCAGACCGGGTATGGTACAATAGCAACCACCTAGCAGACCAGGTATGGTAACATAGCAACCACCTAGCAGACTAGGTATGGTACCATAGCAACCACCTAGCAGACCAGGTATGGTACCATAGTAACCACCTAGCAGACCAGGTATGGTAACATATCAACCACCTAGCAGACCAGGTATGGTAACATAGCAACCACCTAGCAGACCAGGTATGGTAACATAGCAACCACCTAGCAGACCAGGTATGGTAACATATTAACCACCTAGCAGACCAGGTATGGTAACTGCTGGTGGTGAAGGAGACCAGACTACAGAGGTAAAGAGGGAGTTTACCTGCTGGTGGTGAAGGAGACCAGACTACAGAGGTAAAGAGGGAGTTTACCTGCTGGTGGTGAAGGAGACCAGACTACAGAGGGAGTTTACCTGCTGGTGGTGAAGGAGACCAGACTACAGAGGGAGTTTACCTGCTGGTGGTGAAGGAGACCAGACTACAGAGGGAGTTTACCTGCTGGTGGTGAAGGAGACCAGACTACAGAGGTAAAGAGGGAGTTTACCTGCTGGTGGTGAAGGAGACCAGACTACAGAGGGAGTTTACCTGCTGGTGGTGAAGGAGACCAGACTACAGAGGTAAAGAGGGAGTTTACCTGCTGGTGGTGAAGGAGACCAGACTACAGAGGGAGTTTACCTGCTGGTGGTGAAGGAGACCAGACTACAGAGGTAGAGAGGGAGTTTACCTGCTGGTGGTGAAGGAGACCAGACTACAGAGGTAAAGAGGGAGTTTACCTGCTGGTGGTGAAGGAGACCAGACTACAGAGGGAGTTTACCTGCTGGTGGTGAAGGAGACCAGACTACAGAGGTAAATAGGGAGTTTACCTGCTGGTGGTGAAGGAGACCAGACTACAGAGGTAAAGAGGGAGTTTACCTGCTGGTGGTGAAGGAGACCAGACCACAGAGGGAGTTTACCTGCTGGTGGTGAAGGAGACCAGACTACAGAGGTAAAGAGGGAGTTTACCTGCTGGTGGTGAAGGAGACCAGACTACAGAGGTAAAGAGGGAGTTTACCTGCTGGTGGTGAAGGAGACCAGACTACAGAGGGAGTTTACCTGCTGGTGGTGAAGGAGACCAGACTACAGAGGGAGTTTACCTGCTGGTGGTGAAGGAGACCAGACTACAGAGGGAGTTTACCTGCTGGTGGTGAAGGAGACCAGACTACAGAGGTAAAGAGGGAGTTTACCTGCTGGTGGTGAAGGAGACCAGACTACAGAGGGAGTTTACCTGCTGGTGGTGAAGGAGACCAGACTACAGAGGTAAAGAGGGAGTTTACCTGCTGGTGGTGAAGGAGACCAGACTACAGAGGGAGTTTACCTGCTGGTGGTGAAGGAGACCAGACTACAGAGGTAGAGAGGGAGTTTACCTGCTGGTGGTGAAGGAGACCAGACTACAGAGGTAAAGAGGGAGTTTACCTGCGGGTGGTGAAGGAGACCAGACCACAGAGGGAGTTTACCTGCTGGTGGTGAAGGAGACCAGACTACAGAGGTAAAGAGGGAGTTTACCTGCTGGTGGTGAAGGAGACCAGACTACAGAGGGAGTTTACCTGCTGGCGGTGAAGGAGACCAGACTACAGAGGTAAAGAGGGAGTTTACCTGCTGGTGGTGAAGGAGACCAGACTACAGAGGTAAACAGGGAGTTTACCTGCTGGTGGTGAAGGAGACCAGACTACAGAGGTAAAGAGGGAGTTTACCTGCTGGTGGTGAAGGAGAACAGACTACAGAGGGAGTTTACCTGCTGGTGGTGAAGGAGACCAGACTACAGAGGGAGTTTACCTGCTGGTGGTGAAGGAGACCAGACTACAGAGGGAGTTTACCTGCTGGTGGTGAAGGAGACCAGACTACAGAGGTAAAGAGTGAGTTTACCTGCTGGTGGTGAAGGAGACCAGACTACAGAGGTAAAGAGGGAGTTTACCTGCTGGTGGTGAAGGAGACCAGACTACAGAGGGAGTTTACCTACTGGTGGTGAAGGAGACCAGACTACAGAGGGAGTAGTAAAAAGGCTTTGTAGATGAACACATTCAAATGTAGCTTTCTGTGCATATACATATATTGTACGCCCAATTATTCAGTTTTTGATTTGTTAAAAAAGTTTGAAATATCCAATAAATGTCGTACCACTTCATGATTGTGTCCCACTTGTTGTTGATTCTTCACAAAAAAATACAGTTTTATATCTTTATGTTTGAAGCCTGAAATGTGGCAAAAGGTCGCAAAGTTCAAGGGGGCCGAATACTTTCGCAAGGCACTGTATATTGTTGGGTTATGAGAATATGAAAAATACTTATTCATGTCACTGAGGGAGAAAAGGTAATGTATTACGTTTACATTATGTCAGGATGTGTTATTGTTATCCATCAGGGATCCTATGGGAGGAGAGGAGACACAGTCTGGTACCAGTCACCATGACAGCCGTGAGCACTTTGGGGTAGAGGTCAGGTCAGATGAAGTGAGGAAGAACAGATATCACTAAGGTTCTGGCTAGCGACAGAGATGCATTGGCTGTTCAGATGTGTAGGAGGAGATTCGCCATAGGAGGAAGGGTTAAATATCAGTGCTTGTGTGA
Organism: Oncorhynchus kisutch; assembly: GCF_002021735.2. Lineage (NCBI taxonomy): Eukaryota > Metazoa > Chordata > Actinopteri > Salmoniformes > Salmonidae > Oncorhynchus > Oncorhynchus kisutch. Next base: position 2,137,585 of record NC_034181.2, read on the forward strand.
ACATGTTGTCTAATGCAACTGTATTGACCCTCTGGGAGAATAAACGTGGTTTGAGCTTTCATAGTGGGTCTGACACTCTGAAAATTAGAACCTAACAAAATAAAGATAGGTCCAACCACCATTTGGTTCAAGGTGCAATGGTGGGTGAGTCCAGTCTATGTAAGACAGAGGAGGCTGCATGATAAACAGAGTCCAGTCTCTGTAAGACAGAGGAGGCTACATGATAAACAGAGTCTAGTCTCTGTAAATTTTGAACAACACAGGAGCTAAAATGGAACCCTGGGGGACACCTCTATAAATCTCTAGAAAGCTAGACTTGTGACATATTGTGTTCTGTCAGTTTACTTCACTGAGACCAATGTCTAGCTAGCAACGATTCATGGTCAACTGAATAAAAGGCCTTTGATAAATCCACAAACAGAGCAGCACGGCTTTTTATCAAGTGGGTTAAGGATGTCATTTGTCATTTGACTGCAGCCACCCTAGTCATAGACTGTTCTCTCTGCTACCACACGGCAAGTGGTACCGGAGCGCCAAGTCTAGGTCCAAGAGGCTTCTAAACAGCTTCTACATGTTTCTGTGCGTTTTGTGCGTTTTGTTGCCAACCTTACTTTGCTACCTGACAACTTTACGGTTTTTACTTTTTTTTAACTTTTTAATTAGCGTTTATATTTTTAGTTTTTCCTCACTCAACTTTTTTTCATTCAACTTTTTCACTCTGGACGCTTTATCTGGACATGGTTCGTCAGGACCTCCAACAGCCGAAGCTAAGTAGTAACTTTAACATGATGCCTTCTAATTGCAGTCGCTCTACAGGAGAACTGTGCTACAAGCCCAGCTTCAGACGCAATCGTTAGGCAAGGGTAATTTCAGTGTAGGAAAGGATGAAACAGCGTCTGTGCCACCAGTAAGTACAGATAGTAACGTTAGTATAAATCCCCTCACACGGTCCCCACAGCCGGACAACTTTCTCATGGTTTCTGGAGGGAAATGCTGTAGGAATGCTCAACCGGTGTCGCTCATTCAGCCGACAGAAACTTTCAACCAGTTTTCCCCATTAAGCAGCGAGTCGAAGTCTGAGGCCGAGCCTTCTCTTGTCTCTACTCCTCCCGTTACGGGGTCTGAGACGCCGAAGCTTCCCGCCATTAGCTCTAACAAATTGAAAACCCTAGTCAGTGGCGACTCCATTACCCGCAGTATTAGACTTAAAACGAATTATCCAGCGATCATGCACTGTTTACCAGGTGGCAGGGCTACCGACGTTAAGGCTAATCTGATGATGGTGCTGGCTAAAGCTAAAACTGGCGAGTGTAGAGAGTATAGAGATATTGTTATCCACGTCGGCACCAACGATGTTAGGATGAAACAGTCAGAGGTCACCAAGTGCAACATAGCTTCAGCGTGTAAATCAGCGAGAAAGATGTGTCGACATCGAGTAATTGTCTCTGGCCCCCTCCCAGTTAGGGGGAGTGATGAGCTCTACAGCAGAGTCTCACAACTCAATCGCTGGTTGAAAACTGTTTTCTGCCCCTCCCAAAATATAGAATTTGTAGATAATTGGCCCTCTTTCTGGGACTCACCCACAAACAGGACCAAGCCTGGTCTGCTGAGGAGTGACGGACTCCATCCTAGCTGGAGTGGTGCTCTCATTTTATCTTCCAACATAGACAGGGCTCTAACTCCTCTAGCTCCACAATGAAATACAGTGCAGGCCAGGCAGCAGGCTGTTAGCCAGCCTGCCAGCTTAGTGGAGTCTGCCACTAGTACAGCTCAGCTATCCCCATTGAGACCGTGTCTGTGCCTCGACCTGGGTTGGGCAAAAACTAAACATGGCGGTGTTCGCCTTAGCAATCTCACTAGGATAAAGACCTCCTCCATTCCTGTCATTATTGAAAAAGATCATGATATTTCAATTTACAACAAAAGAAAATACGTTTTCGTCTTTTCAGCTTCTGGTCATGAAATCTATGCAGCCTACTCAATCACTTTTTATAGCTACTGTTTACAGGCCTCCTGGGCCATATACAGCGTTCCTCATTGAGTTCCCTGAATTCCTATCGGACCTTGTAGTCATAGCAGATAATATTCTAATCTTTGGTGACTTTAATATTCACATTGAAAAGTCCACAGACTCACTCCAAAAGGCTTTCGGAGCCATCATCGACTCAGTGGGTTTTGTCCAACATGTCTCTGGACCCACTCACTGTCACAGTCATACTCTGGACCTAGTTTTGTCCCATGGAATAAATGTTGTGGATCTTAATGTTTTTCCTCATAATCCTGGACTATCGGACCACAAATTTATTACGTTTCCAATTGCAACAAATAATTTGCTCAGACCCTAACCAAGGAGCATCAAAAGTCGTGCTATAAATACACAGACAACACAAAGATTCCTTGATGCCCTTCCAGACTCCCTCTGCCTACTCAAGGATGTCAGAGGACAACAATCAGTTAACCACCTAACTGAGGAACTCAATTTAACCTTGTGCAATACCCTAGATGCAGTTGCACGCCTAAAAACTAAAAACATTTCTCATAAGAAACTAGCTCGCTGGTATACAGAAAATACCCGAGCTCTGAAGCAAGCTTTCAGAAAATTGGAACGGAAATGGCGCCACACCAAACTGGAAGTCTTCCGACTAGCTTGGAAAGACAGTACTGTGCAGTATCAAAGAGCCCTTACAGCTGCTCGATCATCCTATTTTTCCAACTTAATTGAGGAAAATAAGAACAATCCAAAATGTATTTTTGATACTGTCACAAAGCTAACTAAAAAGCAGCATTCCCCAAGTGAGGATGGCTTTCACTTTAGCAGTGATAAATTCACAAACTTCTTTGAGGGAAAGGATCATGATTATTAGAAAGCAAATTACTGACTCCTCTTTAAATCTGCGTATTCCTTCAAAGCTCAGTTGTCGTGAGTCTGCACAACTCTGCCAGGACCTAGGATCAAGAGAGACACTCAAGTGTTTTAGTACTATATCACTTGACACAATGATGAAAATAATCATGGCCTCTAAACCTTCAAGCTGCATACTGGACCCTATTCCAACTAAACTACTGAAAGAGCTGCTTCCTGTGCTTGGCCCTCCTATGTGGAACATAATAAACGTCTCTCTATCCACCGGATGTGTATCAAACTCACTAAGTGGCAGTAATAAAGCCTCTCTTGAAAAAGCCAAACCTTGACCCAGAAAATATTAAAAACTATCGGCCCATATCGAATCATCCATTCCTCTCAAAAATTTAAGAAAAGGCTGTTGCACAGCAACTCACTGCCTTCCTGAAGACAAACAATGTATACGAAATGCTTCAGTCTGGTTGTAGACCCCATCGTAGCACTGAGACTGCACTTGTGAAGGTGGTAAATTACCTTTTAATGGCATCAAACCGAGGCTCTGCATCTGTCCTCGTGCTCCTAGACCTTAGTGCTGCTTTTGATACCATCGATCACCACATTCTTTTGGAGAGATTGGAAACCCAAATTGGTCTACACGCACAAGTTCTGGCCTGGTTTAGATCTTATCTGTCGGAAAGATATCAGTTTGTCTCTGTTAATGGTTTGTCCTCTGACAAATCAACTGTAAATTTCGGTGTTCCTAAAGGGTTCCGTTTTAGGACCACTATTGTTTTCACTATATATTTTACCTCTTGGGGATGTCATTCGAAAACATAATGTTAACTTTCACAGCTGTACATTTCAATGAAACATGGTGAAGCCCCAAAATTGCCCTCGCTAGAAGCCTGTATTTCAGACATAAGGAAGTGGACGGCCGCAAACTTTCTACTTTTAAACTCGGACAAAACAGAGATGCTTGTTCTAGGTCCCAAGAAACAAAGAGATCTTCTGTTGAATCTGACAATTACTCTTAATGGTTGTACAGTCGTCTCCTATAAAACTGTGAAGGTCCTCGGCGTTACTCTGGACCCTGATCTCTCTCTTTTAAAAAAAAAATTTTTTTACAAACATATCAAGACTGTTTCAAGGACAGCTTTTTTCCATCTAAGTATCGTTGCAAAGATCAGAAACTTTCTGTCCAAAAATGATGCAGAACTTTCCGGCTACCTGGATAAAGCACTAAATTAACTTCAGTTAGTGCTAAATACGGCTGCTAGAATCCTGACTAGAACCAAAATATTTGATCATATTACTCCAGTGCTAGCCTCCCTACACTGGCTTCCTGTCAAGGCAAGGGCTGATTTCAAGGTTTTACTGCTAACCTACAAAGCATTACATGGGCTTGCTCCTACCTATCTCTCTGATTTGGTCCTGCCGTACATACCTACACGTACTCTACGGTCACAAGACGCAGGCCTCCTAATTGTCCCTAGAATTTCTAAGCAAACAGCTGGAGGCAGGGCTTTCTCCTATAGAGCTCCATATATATGGAACGGTCTGCCTACCAATGTGAGAGACGCAGACTCGGTCTCAACCTTTAAGTCTTTACTGAAGACTCATCTCTTCAGTGGGTCATATGATTGAGTGTAGTCTGGCCCAGGAGTGTGAAGGTGAACGGAAAGGCTCTGGAGCAACGAACCGCCCTTGCGGTCTCTGCCTGGCCGGTTCCCCTCTTTCCCACTGGGATTCTCTGCCTCTAACCCTATTACAGGGGCTGAGTCACTGGCTTACTGGTGCTCTTTCATGCCATCCCTAGGATGGGTGCGTCACTTGAGTGGGTTGAGTCACTGATGTGATCTTCCTGTCTGGGTTGGCGCACCACCTTGGGTTGTGCTGTGGCGGAGATCTTTGTGGGCTATACTCGGCCTTGTCTCAGGATGGTAAGTTGGTGGTTGAAGATATCCCTCTAGTGGTGTGGGGGCTGTGCTTTGGCAAAGTGGGTGAGGTTATATCCTTCCTGTTTGGCCCTGTCCGGGGTTATCATCGGATGGGGCCACAGTGTCTCCTGACCCCTCCTGTCTCAGCCTCCAGTATTTATGCTGCAGTAGTTTATGTGTCGGGGGGCTAGGGTCAGTTTGTTATATCTGGAGTACTTCTCCTGTCTTATCCGGTGTCCTGTGTGAATTTAAGTATGCTCTCTCTAATTCTCTCTTTCTTTCTCTCTTTCTTCCTCTCTCGGAGGACATGAGCAGTAGGACCGTGCCTCAGGACTACCTGGCATGATGACTCCTTGCTGTCCCCAATCCACCTGGCCGTGCTGCTGCTCCAGTTTCAACTGTTCTGCCTTCGGCTATGGAACCCTGACCTGTTCACCGGACGTGCTACCTGTCCCAGACCTGCTGTTTTCAACTCTCTAGAGACAGCAGGAGCGGTAGAGATACTCTTAATGATCAGCTATGAAAAGCCAACTGACATTTACTCCTGAGGTGCTGACCTGTTGACCCTCTGCAACCACTGTGATTATTATTATTTGACCATGCTTGTCATTTATGAACATTTGAACATCTTGGCCATATTCTGTTATAATCTCCACCCGGAACAGCCAGAAGAGGACTGGCCACCCCACATAGCCTGGTTCCTCTCTAGGTTTCTTCCAAGGTTTTGGCCTTTCTATGGAGTTTTTCCTAGCCACCGTGCTTCTACACCTGCATTGCTTGCTGTTTGGGGTTTTAGGCTGGGTTTCTGTACACCACTTTGAGATATCAGCTGATGTACGAAGGGCTATATAAATACATTTGATTTGATTTACCCTCAAGCCATAAGACTCCTGAACACCTAATCAAATGGCTACCCAGACAATTTGCATTGACCCCCACCCGCCCCCCACCTTTACACTGCTGCTACTCTCTGTTATTATCTATACATAGTCACTTTACCTCTAGCTACATGTACATATTACCTCAATTACCTCAACAAACCGGTGCCCCCGCACATTGACTCTGTACCAGAACCTCCTGTATATAGCCTCCACATTGTCTCTGTACCGTAACACCCTGTATATAGCCTCCACATTGACTATGTACCGGTACCCCCTGTATATAGCCTCCACATTGACTCTGTACAGTAACACCCTGTATATAGCTTCCACATTGACTCTGTACCGTAACACCCTGTATATAGCCTCCACATTGACTCTGTACCGGTACCCCCTGTATATAGCCTCCACATTGACTCTGTACCGTAACACCCTGTATATAGCCTCCACATTGACTCTGTACCGGTACCCCCCTGTATATAGCCTCCACATTGACTCTGTACCGGTACCCCCTGTATATAGCCTCCACATTGACTCTGTACCGTAACACCCTGTATATAGCCTCCACATTGACTCTGTACCGGTACCCCCCTGTATATAGCCTCCACATTGACTCTGTACCAGAACCACCTGTATATAGCTTCCACATTGACTCTGTACCGTAACACCCTGTATATAGCCTCCACATTGACTCTGTACCGGTACCCCCTGTATATAGCCTCCACATTGACTCTGTACCGTAACACCCTGTATATAGCCTCCACATTGACTCTGTACCGGTACTCCCCTGTATATAGCCTCCACATTGACTCTGTACCAGAACCACCTGTATATAGCCTCCACATTGACTCTGTACCGTAACACCCTGTATATAGCCACCACATTGACTCTGTACTGGTACCCCCTGTATATAGCCTCCACATTGACTCTGTACCGGTACCCCTGTATATAGCCTCCACATTGACTCGGTACCATAACACCCTGCATATAGCCTCCACATTGACTCTGTACCGGTACCCCCTGTTTTTAGCCTCCACATTGACTCTGTACTGTAATAACCTGTATATAGCCTCCACATTGACTCTGTACCATAACACCCTGTATATAGCCTCCACATTGACTCTGTACCGGTACCCCCTGTTTTTAGCCTCCACATTGACTCTGTACCGTAATACCCTGTATATAGCCTCCACATTGACTCTGTACCGTAACACCCTGTATATAGCCTCCACATTGACTCTGTACCATAACACCCTGTATATAGCCTCCACATTGACTCTGTACCATAACACCCTGTATATAGCCTCCACATTGACTCGGTACCATAACACCCTGCATATAGCCTCCACATTGACTCTGTACCGGTACCCCCTGTTTTTAGCCTCCACATTGACTCTGTACTGTAATAACCTGTATATAGCCTCCACATTGACTCTGTACCATAACACCCTGTATATAGCCTCCACATTGACTCTGTACCGGTACCCCCTGTTTTTAGCCTCCACATTGACTCTGTACCGTAATACCCTGTATATAGCCTCCACATTGACTCTGTACCGTAACACCCTGTATATAGCCTCCACATTGACTCTGTACCATAACACCCTGTATATAGCCTCCACATTGACTCTGTACCATAACACCCTGTATATAGCCTCCACATTGACTCGGTACCATAACACCCTGCATATAGCCTCCACATTGACTCTGTACCGGTACCCCCTGTTTTTAGCCTCCACATTGACTCTGTACTGTAATAACCTGTATATAGCCTCCACATTGACTCTGTACCATAACACCCTGTATATAGCCTCCACATTGACTCTGTACCGGTACCCCCTGTTTTTAGCCTCCACATTGACTCTGTACCGTAATACCCTGTATATAGCCTCCACATTGACTCTGTACCGTAACACCCTGTATATAGCCTCCACATTGACTCTGTACCATAACACCCTGTATATAGCCTCCACATTGACTCTGTACCATAACACCCTGTATATAGCCTCCACATTGACTCGGTACCATAACACCCTGCATATAGCCTCCACATTGACTCTGTACCGGTACCCCCTGTTTTTAGCCTCCACATTGACTCTGTACCGTAATACCCTGTATATAGCCTCCACATTGACTCTGTACCGTAACACCCTGTATATAGCCTCCACATTGACTCTGTACCATAACACCCTGTATATAGCCTCCACATTGACTCTGTACCATAACACCCTGTATATAGCCTCCACATTGACTCGGTACCATAACACCCTGCATATAGCCTCCACATTGACTCTGTACCGGTACCCCCTGTTTTTAGCCTCCACATTGACTCTGTACTGTAATAACCTGTATATAGCCTCCACATTGACTCTGTACCATAACACCCTGTATATAGCCTCCACATTGACTCTGTACCGGTACCCCCTGTTTTAGCCTCCACATTGACTCTGTACCGTAATACCCTGTATATAGCCTCCACATTGACTCTATACCGTAACACCCTGTATATAGCCTCCACATTGACTCTGTACCATAACACCCTGTATATAGCCTCCACATTGACTCTGTACCGCAACACCCTGTATATAGCCTCCACATTGACTCTGTACCGCAACACCCTGTATATAGCCTCCACATTGACTCTGTACCGCAACACCCTGTATATAGCCTCCACATTGACTCTGTACCGTAATACCCTGTATATAGCCTCCACATTGACTCTGTACCGTAACACCCTGTATATAGCCTCCACATTGACTCTGTACCGCAACACCCTGTATATAGCCTCCACATTGACTCTGTACCGCAACACCCTGTATATAGCCTCCACATTGACTCTGTACTGGTACCCCCTGTATATAGCCTCCACATTGACTCTGTACCGTAATACCCTGTATATAGCCTCCACATTGACTCTGTACCGCAACACCCTGTATATAGCCTCCACATTGACTCTGTACCGCAACACCCTGTATATAGCCTCCACATTGACTCTGTACTGGTACCCCCTGTATATAGCCTCCACATTGACTCTGTACCGTAATACCCTGTATATAGCCTCCACATTGACTCTGTACCGCAACACCCTGTATATAGCCTCCACATTGACTCTGTACCGCAACACCCTGTATATAGCCTCCACATTGACTCTGTACCGCAACACCCTGTATATAGCCTCCACATTGACTCTGTACCGCAACACCCTGTATATAGCCTCCACATTGACTCTGTACCGGTACCCCCTGTATATAGCCTCCACATTGACTCTGTACTGTAACACCCTGTATATAGCCTCCACATTGACTCTGTACCGCAACACCCTGTATATAGCCTCCACATTGACTCTGTACCGGTACCCCCTGTATATAGCCTCCACATTGACTCTGTACCGCAACACCCTGTATATAGTCTCCACATTGACTCTGTACCGTAATACCCTGTATATAGTCTCCACATTGACTCTGTACCGTAATACCCTGTATATAGCCTCCACATTGACTCTGTACCGTAACATCCTGTATATAGTCTCCACATTGACTCTGTACCGTAATACCCTGTATATAGCCTCCACATTGACTCTGTACTGGTACCCCCTATATATAGTCTCCACATTGACTCTGTACCGTAATACCCTGTATAATGCCTCACTATTGTTATTTTATTGTCGCTCCTTATTATTATTATTTGTTATTTTTCTTATTTATTTTTTTACCCTAGTTTATTTGAGTAAATATTTTAAAACTTGATTGAATATCAGACACTGTAATGTGCCCTTATACCTGTGTCTTTACACATTAATCAATCTGGTCTTTTCTTTCTGCTTGGGATCCACTGTCACCACACAGCTTCAGTCTTCTCTTTCTGCTTGGGATCCACAGTCACCACACAGCTTTGGGGCTTTATGTGAGGAAGACCCACAAACAAATTGGTTTCACTGCACATAGTTTTCATGGGTCTTGTTTCGTGTGCACCTGCCGACATGACCAGGCTAAATGCATGGGCAGCACGGATATTCTTCGAAAAGGTGAAATTTGGAAAAAGACCTACACCTCTTAGAGTTATTAGGTTAGGGTTAGGTGTCATAGACCTACACCTCTTAGAGTTATTAGGTTAGGGTTAGGGTTAGGGTTAGGTGTCATAGACCTACACCTCTTAGAGTTATTAGGTTAGGGTTAGGGTTAGGGTTAGGTGTCATAGACCTACACCTCTTAGAGTTATTAGGTTAGGGTTAGGGTTAGGGTTAGGTGTCATAGACCTACACCTCTTAGAGTTATTAGGTTAGGGTTAGGGTTAGGGTTAGGTGTCATAGACCTACACCTCTTAGAGTTATTAGGTTAGGGTTAGGGTTAGGGTTAGGTGTCATAGACCTACACCTCTTAGAGTTATTAGGTTAGGGTTAGGGTTAGGGTTAGGTGTCATAGACCTACACCTCTTAGAGTTATTAGGTTAGGGTTAGGGTTAGGTGTCATAGACCTACACCTCTTAGAGTTATTAGGTTAGGGTTAGGGTTAGGGTTAGGTGTCATAGACCTACACCTCTTAGAGTTATTAGGTTAGGGTTAGGGTTAGGGTTAGGTGTCATAGACCTACACCTCTTAGAGTTATTAGGTTAGGGTTAGGGTTAGGTGTCATAGACCTACACCTCTTAGAGTTATTAGGTTAGGGTTAGGGTTAGGGTTAGGTGTCATAGACCTACACCTCTTAGAGTTATTAGGTTAGGGTTAGGGTTAGGGTTAGGTGTCATAGACCTACACCTCTTAGAGTTATTAGGTTAGGGTTAGGGTTAGGGTTAGGTTTCATAGACCTACACCTCTTAGAGTTATTAGGTTAGGGTTAGGGTTAGGTGTCATAGACCTACACCTCTTAGAGTTATTAGGTTAGGGTTAGGGTTAGGGTTAGGTGTCATAGACCTACACCTCTTAGAGTTATTAGGTTAGGGTTAGGGTTAGGTGTCATAGACCTACACCTCTTAGAGTTATTAGGTTAGGGTTAGGGTTAGGGTTAGGTGTCATAGACCTACACCTCTTAGAGTTATTAGGTTAGGGTTAGGGTTAGGGTTAGGGTTAGGGTTAGGGTTAGGGGTAGGGTTAGGGTTAGGGTTAGGGGTAGGGTTAGGGTTAGGTGTCATAGACCTACACCTCTTAGAGTTATTAGGTTAGGGTTAGGGTTAGGGTTAGGTGTCATAGACCTACACCTCTTAGAGTTATTAGGTTAGGGTTAGGGTTAGGTGTCATAGACCTACACCTCTTAGAGTTATTAGGTTAGGGTTAGGGTTAGGTGTCATAGACCTACACCTCTTAGAGTTATTAGGTTAGGGTTAGGGTTAGGGTTAGGGTTAGGGTTAGGGGTAGGGTTAGGGTTAGGGTTAGGGTTAGGGGTAGGGTTAGGGTTAGGTGTCATAGACCTACACCTCTTAGAGTTATTAGGTTAGGGTTAGGGTTAGGGTTAGGGTTAGGGTTAGGTGTCATAGACCTACACCTCTTAGAGTTATTAGGTTAGGGTTAGGGTTAGGGTTAGGGTTAGGGTTGTCATAGAAACTGCAGAAGCTCTTTCCTCTTTTTTTTCTTTTTTGGAATTTTACCCCAATTTCGTGGTATCCAATTGTTAGTAGTTACTATCTTGTCTCATCGCTACAACTCCCGTACGGGCTCGGGAGAGACGAAGGTCGAAAGCCATGCATCCTCCGAAACACAACCCAACCAAGCCTCACTGCTTCTTAACACAGCGCGCATCCAACCCGGAAGCCAGCCGCAGGAAACACCGTGCACCTGGCGACCTGGTTAGTGTGCCCTGCGCCCGGGCCGCCACAGGAGTCGCTGGTGTGCGATGAGACAATGATATCCCTACCGGCCAAGCCTTCCCTAACCCAGATGACGCTAGGCTTGTGTGTCGCCCCACGGACCTCCCAGTCGCAGCCGGCTGCGACAGAGCCTGGGCGCGAACCCAGAGTCTCTGGTGGCACAGCTAGCGATGCAGTGCCGTAGATCCCTGCGCCACCCGGGAAGCCCTAGAAAATGGTATTTTTGATACTATATAGAAATCACAATGTTTTACTTGCATGTGAATCTGAACAATTTGACAACCTATGGGCCTGATGTTGTCACACTGTCACATCTGCTCCTGCTACTCCCTCTGGTGTTCATCCGGTGTCTTCTTGACCTGCAGTTACTCCCCCTGTACACTCTCTCTCTCCCTCCATCTCTGTGTGATTGGAGACAGGTGTACTGGAGACAGAGCAGATCCCTACCAGCTGCAACTCGTTCCATAATCAAGACCTCTACAAAATACTCAGTTCTGCCACTTCCACTCTGCCCGATCGTAATCTCTGCTCAGTCAGATCATGATTCTGGCCATTTCTTTTATTCAAGATCCCGTTTCCCTGACACCGTTTATCCTCTCATTGCAGTTTACCGCTCGGTCTCTGGCTCCTGTCTCCACATCTCACCACCACTACCTTGGATTCCCCTCAGGACCTGTTTACCCTGTTCTACTCAGCCAACTCCAACCTCAGTCTCCACATCTCACCACCACTACCTTGGATTCCCCTCAGGACCTGTTTACCCTGTTCTACTCAGCCAACTCCAACCTCAGTCTCCACATCTCACCACCACTACCTTGGATTCCCCTCAGGACCTGTTTACCCTGTTCTACTGTTTACCCTGTTGTTTCTCTTACATGTGATTACTGATAGAGTCACAGGAAATAAAACTGTCCCATAACAGATTATTTACATTCAGATTATTTACAGAGTAAAACTTAAAATAGAACGGTATCGACTGCAAGGCGCGTGGTCAAATTATGTTATTGACTGTACGTTTGTTTTACTCCATGTGTAACTCTGTGTTGTTGTTTACTCCATGTGTAACTCTGTGTTGTTGTTTACTCCATGTGTAACTCTGTGTTGTTGTTTACTCCATGTGTAACTCTGTGTTGTTGTTTCTGTCGAACTGCTTTGCTTTATCTTGGCCAAGTCACAGTTATAAATGAGAACTTGTTCTCAACTGGCCTCCCATGTTAAATAAAGGTGAAATAAAATACAAATGTGCTGCTGATGAATAGGCATAACACAAACTCATCATTACATTGTCTTTCTAATTTAATTCAACCTCTTCACCCTCCTTATCATTCAGTTAGGACTAATTTAAATTAAGTTGTGAAATAAGGTGCATTCATCCATTTGTTATTCATTCAGTGAGGGGAGAGGGACTCATTAGTGCCTGGCTGGGTACCAACATCCTACAGAACATTGTCTTGGAGCCTGGCTGGGTCCCAACATCCTGCAGAACATTGTCTTGGAGCCTGGCTGGGTACCAACATCCTGCAGAACATTGTATTGGAGCCTGGCTGGGTACCAACGTCCTACAGCACATTGTCTTGGAGCCTGTCTGGGTACCAACATCCTACAGAACATTGTCTTGGAGCCTGGCTGGGTACCAACATTCTACAGAACATTGTCTTGGAGCCTGGCTGGGTACCAACGTCCAACAGAACATTGTCTTGGAGCCTGGCTGGGTACCAACGTCCTACAGAACATTGTCTTGGAGCCTGGCTGGGTACCAGGGTCCTACAGAACATTGTCTTGGAGCCTGGCTGGGTAACAGGGTCCTACAGAACATTGTCTTGGTGCCTGGCTGGGTACCAACATCCTACAGAACATTGTCTTGGAGCCTGGCTGGGTAACAGGGTCCTACAGAACATTGTCTTGGTGCCTGGCTGGGTACCAACATCCTACAGAACATTGTCTTGGAGCCTGGCTGGGTACAGACGTCCTACAGCACATTGTCTTGGAGCCTGGCTGGGTACCAACGTCCTACAGAACATTGTCTTGGAGCCTGGCTGGGTACCAACGTCCTACAGATCATTGTCTTGGAGTCTGGCTGCGTACCAACATCCTACAGAACATTGTCTTGGAGCCTGGCTGGGTACCAACATCCTACAGAACATTGTCTTGGAGCCTGGCTGGGTACCAACATCCTACAGAACATTGTCTTGGAGCCTGGCTGGGTACCAACATCCTACAGAACATTGTCTTGGAGCCTGGCTGGGTACCAACATACTACAGAACATTGTCTTGGAGCCTGGCTGGGTACCAATGTCCTACAGAACATTGTCTTAGAGCCTGGCTGGGTACCAACGTCCTACAGACATTGTCTTATTGTCTTGGAGCCTGGCTGGGTACCAACGTCCTACAGAACATGGTCTTGGAGCCTGGCTGGGTACCAGGGTCCTACAGCACATTGTCTTGGAGCCTGGCTGGGTACCAACGTCCTACAGAACATTGTCTTGGAGCCTGGCTGGGTACCAACGTCCTACAGCACATTGTCTTGGAGCCTGGCTGGGTACCAACGTCCTACAGAACATTGTCTTGGAGCCTGGCTGGGTACCAACATCCTACAGCACATTGTCTTGGAGCCTGGCTGGGTACCAACGTCCTACAGAACATTGTCTTGGAGCCTGGCTGGGTACCAACATCCTACAGCACATTGTCTTGGAGCCTGGCTGGGTAACAGGGTCCTACAGAACATTGTCTTGGAGCCTGGCTGGGTACCAACGTCCTACAGAACATTGTCTTGGAGCCTGGCTGGGTACCAACGTCCTACAGATCATTGTCTTGGAGTCTGGCTGCGTACCAACATCCTACAGAACATTGTCTTGGAGCCTGGCTGGGTACCAACATCCTACAGAACATTGTCTTGGAGCCTGGCTGGGTACCAACATCCTACAGAACATTGTCTTGGAGCCTGGCTGGGTACCAACATCCTACAGAACATTGTCTTGGAGCCTGGCTGGGTACCAACATACTACAGAACATTGTCTTGGAGCCTGGCTGGGTACCAATGTCCTACAGAACATTGTCTTAGAGCCTGGCTGGGTACCAACGTCCTACAGACATTGTCTTATTGTCTTGGAGCCTGGCTGGGTACCAACGTCCTACAGAACATGGTCTTGGAGCCTGGCTGGGTACCAGGGTCCTACAGCACATTGTCTTGGAGCCTGGCTGGGTACCAACGTCCTACAGAACATTGTCTTGGAGCCTGGCTGGGTACCAACGTCCTACAGCACATTGTCTTGGAGCCTGGCTGGGTACCAACGTCCTACAGAACATTGTCTTGGAGCCTGGCTGGGTACCAACATCCTACAGCACATTGTCTTGGAGCCTGGCTGGGTACCAACGTCCTACAGAACATTGTCTTGGAGCCTGGCTGGGTACCAACATCCTACAGCACATTGTCTTGGAGCCTGGCTGGGTAACAGGGTCCTACAGAACATTGTCTTGGAGCCTGGCTGGGTACCAACGTCCTACAGAACATTGTCTTGGTGGGTTAAGTTAGAAATAGGTGGGAAAATACTAACATTTAGGAAAAGTCAGGAAAGGAACAGGACAGAATATCTTTTTTTCTGGCAGATAAAAAGAAAATTACCCAATCAAACGTCAGTGGCCGTTGGCTTATGGCAGCTCTAGTGATACATGTTTTCTCCTCCTCTCCAAGGTCTGTCTTCTCCTCTCTCCTGTTAAATGTCTGTTTTCTCCTCTCTCCTCTATCCTCTCTCCTCTTAGTTGTTTTCTGCTCTCTCCTCTCTTTCCTCTCTCCTGTTAAATGTCTGTTTTCCACCTCTCTCCTCTCTCTCCTCTCTTCTCCTCTCTCCTCTTAGAGGTCTGTTTTCCCACCTCTCTCCTCTCTCTCCTCTCTTCTCCTCTATCCTCTTAAGGTCTGTTTTCCACCTCTCTCCTGTCTTCTCCTCAATCCTCTCCTCTCTTAAAGGTCTGTCTTCTCCTCTCTCCTCTTCTATCCTCTCCTCTCCTCTCTTAAAGGTCTGTCTTCTCCTCTCTCCTCTTCTATCCTCTCCTCTCCTCTCTTAAAGGTCTGTCTTCTCCTCTCTCCTCTCTTCTCCTCTATCCTCTCCTCTCTTAAAGGTCTGTCTTCTCCTCTATCCTCTCCTCTCTCCTCTCTTCTCCTCTATCCTTTCCTCTCTTAAAGGTCTGTTTCTCCTCTCTCCTCTCTTGTCCTCTCTCCTTTTAAAGGTCTGTTTTCTCCTCTCTCCTCTCTCCTCTCTCCTCCTCTCTCCTCTTAAAGGTCTGTTTTCTCCTCTCTCTTCTCTCCTCTATCCTCTCTCCTCTTAGTTGTTTTCTGCTTTCTCCTCTCTTCTCTTAAAGGTCTGTTTTCCACCTCTCTCCTCTCTCCTCTCTTGTCCTCTCTCCTCTTAAAGGTCTGTTTTCTCCTCTCTTGTCCTCTCTCCTCTCTCCTCTTAAAGGTCTGTTTTCTCCTCTCTCCTCTCTCCTCTCTTGTCCTCTCTCCTCTTAAAGGTCTGTTTTCTCCTCTCTCCTCTCTCCTCTCTTGTCCTCTCTCCTCTTAAAGGTCTGTTTTCTCCTCTCTCCTCTCTCCTCTCTTGTCCTCTCTCCTCTTAAAGGTCTGTTTTCTCCTCTCTTGTCCTCTCTCCTCTCTCCTCTTAAAGGTCTGTTTTCTCCTCTCTTGTCCTCTCTCCTCTCTCCTCTTAAAGGTCTGTTTTCTCCTCTCTCCTCTCTCCTCTCTTGTCCTCTCTCCTCTCTCCTCTTAAAGGTCTGTTTACTGCTCTCTCCTCTCTCCTCTTAAAGGTCTGTTTTCTCCTCTCTTGTCCTCTCTCCTCTCTCCTCTTAAAGGTCTGTTTTCTCCTCTCTTGTCCTCTCTCCTCTCTCCTCTTAAAGGTCTGTTTTCTCCTCTCTTGTCCTCTCTCCTCTCTCCTCTTAAAGGTCTTTTTTCTCCTCTCTCCTCTCTCCTCTCTTGTCCTCTCTCCTCTCTCCTCTTAAAGGTCTGTTTACTGCTCTCTCCTCTCTCCTCTTAAAGGTCTGTTTTCTCCTCTCTTGTCCTCTCTCCTCTCTCCTCTTAAAGGTCTGTTTTCTCCTCTCTCCTCTCTCCTCTCTTGTCCTCTCTCCTCTTAAAGGTCTGTTTTCTCCTCTCTTGTCCTCTCTCCTCTCTCCTCTTAAAGGTCTGTTTTCTCCTCTCTTGTCCTCTATCCTCTCTCCTCTTAAAGGTCTGTTTTCTCCTCTCTCCTCTCTCCTCTCTTGTCCTCTCTCCTCTCTCCTCTTAAAGGTCTGTTTTCTCCTCTCTCCTCTCTCCTCTCTTGTCCTCTCTACTCTCTCCTCTTAAAGGTCTGTTTTCTCCTCTCTCCTCTCTCCTCTCTTGTCCTCTCTCCTCTCTCCTCTTAAAGGTCTGTTTTCTCCTCTCTCCTCTCTTGTCCTCTCTCCTCTCTCCTCTCTTGTCCTCTCTCCTCTCTCCTCTTAAAGGTCTGTTTTCTCCTCTCTTGTCCTCTCTCCTCTCTCCTCTTAAAGGTATTTTTTCTCCTCTCTCCTCTCTCCTCTCTTGTCCTCTCTCTCCTCTCTCCTCTTAAAGGTCTGTTTACTGCTCTCTCCTCTCTCCTCTTAAAGGTCTGTTTTCTCCTCTCTTGTCCTCTCTCCTCTCTCCTCTTAAAGGTCTGTTTTCTCCTCTCTCCTCTCTCCTCTCTTGTCCTCTCTCCTCTTAAAGGTCTGTTTTCTCCTCTCTTGTCCTCTCTCCTCTCTCCTCTTAAAGGTCTGTTTTCTCCTCTCTTGTCCTCTATCCTCTCTCCTCTTAAAGGTCTGTTTTCTCCTCTCTCCTCTCTCCTCTCTTGTCCTCTCTCCTCTCTCCTCTTAAAGGTCTGTTTTCTCCTCTCTCCTCTCTCCTCTCTTGTCCTCTCTCCTCTCTCCTCTTAAAGGTCTGTTTTCTCCTCTCTCCTCTCTCCTCTCTTGTCCTCTCTCCTCTCTCCTCTTAAAGGTCTGTTTTCTCCTCTCTCCTCTCTCCTCTCTTGTCCTCTCTCCTCTCTCCTCTTAAAGGTCTGTTTTCTCCTCTCTCCTCTCTTGTCCTCTCTCCTCTCTCCTCTTAAAGGTCTGTTTTCTCCTCTCTCCTCTCTTGTCCTCTCTCCTCTCTTGTCCTCTCTCCTCTCTCCTCTTAAAGGTCTGTTTTCTCCTCTCTCCTCTCTCCTCTCTCCTCTCTCCTCTCTCCTCTCCTCTCCTCTCTCCTCTTAAAGGTCTGTTTTCTCCTCTCTTGTCCTCTATCCTCTCTCCTCTTAAAGGTCTGTTTTCTCCTCTCTCCTCTCTCCTCTCTTGTCCTCTCTCCTCTCTCCTCTTAAAGGTCTGTTTTCCTCCTCTCTCCTCTCTCCTCTCTTGTCCTCTCTCCTCTCTCCTCTTAAAGGTCTGTTTACTGCTCTCCTCCCCTCTCCTCTCTTCTCTTAAAGGTCTGTTCTCTCATCTCTACTCTTAAAGACATGCTTCCCCGGGGAATGGTTGGTTGGTTGGTCTCAGCCTGGGCCTCGTTTCTCTGACAGGTAATAACTCAAGCTGCTGCTCCCCCCCCCCCCTCCTTCTCCCCACTCCCTACCTTCCCCCCTCACTCGCTCTCCCTCTTCCCCCCCTCCTTCCCTACCCCCCCCTCCCCACTCCCTACCTCTTCCTCTTTCTCCCCCCCACTCCCTACCTCCCCCCACTCCCTACCTCTCCACCCCTCTCCCTCTTTCTCCCCCCCACTCCCTACCTGTCCGCCCCACTCCATACCTCTCCCTCTCACACCATACCTCTCCCTCTTCTCCCCCCCACTCCCTACCTCCCCCCACTCCATACCTCTCCCCTCACACCATACCTCTCCGCCTCACTCCATACCTCTCCGCCTCACTCCATACCTCTCCCCTCACTCCATACCTCTCCCTCACACCATACCTCTCCCCTCACTCCATACCTCTCCCCTCACACCATACCTCTCCCCTCACACCATACCTCTCCCTCTTTCTTCCCCTCACTGTGGCCTGCTGAGATAATGTCATTCTCTATACCTCTCTCCTCCCTCTGCCCCCCTCTCTCCTCTGATCTCCCCTCCCTCTACCCCCTCTCTCCCTCTCTCTCCCCTCCCTCTGCCCCCTCTCTCCTCCCTCTTCCCCTTCTCTCCCCCCTGATCTACCCTTCTCTCCCCCTCTCTCCCTCCCTCTGCCCCTCTCTCCCCTCTCTCCTCCCTCTGCCCCCTCTCTCCCCCTCTCTCCCCTCCCTCTGCCCCCTCTCTCCTCCCTCTGCCCCCTCTCTCCTCCCTCTCCCCCTCTCACCCCTGATCTCCCCTCCCTCTGCCCCCTCTCTCCTCCCTCTGCCCACTCTCACCCTTGATCTCCACTCCCTCTGCCCCCTCTCTACCCCCTCTCTCCCTCTCTCTCCCCTCCCTCTGCCCCCTCTCTCCTCCCTCTTCCCCTTCTCTCCCCCCTGATCTACCCCTCTCTCCCCCCCTCTCCCCTCCCTCTGCCCCCTCTCTCCTCCCTCTGCCCCCTCCCTCCCCTCTCTCCCCTCCCTCTGCCCCCTCTCTCCTCCCTCTGCCACCTCTCACCCCTGGTCTCCCCTCCCTCTGCCCCCTCTCCTCCCTCTGCCCCCTCTCCTCCCTCTGCCCCCCTCTCAACCCTGATCTCCACTCCCTCTGCCCCTCTCTCCTCCCTCTGCCCACTCTCACCCCTGATCTCCACTCCCTCTGCCCCCTCTCTCCTCCCTCTGCCCCTCTCTCCCTCCCTCTGCCCCCTCTCCCCTCCCTCTGCCCCCTCTCTCCTCCCTCTGCCCCCTCTCACCCCTGATCTCTCCTTTCTCTGGCCCCTCTTACTGACCCCTCTACCCTCCCCCTTCTCCTCTCTCCCCTGATCTCCCCTCCCTCTGCCCCCTCTCTCCTCCCTTTTCCCCTCCCTCTCCACTGATCTCCCCTCTCTCCTCCCTCTGCCTCCTCTCTCCCCTGATCTCCCCTCCCTCTGCCCCCTCTCTCCTCCCTCTGCCCCCTCTCTTCCCCTCTCTCCCCTGATCTCTCCTCCCTCTGCCTCCTCTCTCCCCTGATCTCCCCCTTTCTCATCTGAGAGATGTTACCAGGGACTTTCATCCCAATTGGGAGGAGGCTGTGACCTCTACTGTTTCTGTGCCATATTGTGTTATTTTAAAGAGACACCTATTTATCAGTGTTATATCAGAGAGGAGCCCAACAAACAAACCAAGGCTGTGTCCCAAATGGTACCCTCACAGGGCTCTGGTCAACAGTAGTACACTACATAGGGAACAGGGTGCTGTTTGGGAGGCAGGCCCACCCACAGGCATAGTAGCAGAGCTCAGAGTGGCTGATTATAAGAGCTAGCTGTACAGTGCCATTCTGGGGGAATCTGTTCAAGATCCACTGACTTGGTCTGTCTGGGGGATTCTGGGGGATTTTGTTCAAGATCCACTGACTTGTTCTGTCTGGGGGATTTTGTTCAAGATCCACTGACTTGTTCTGTCTGGGGGATTCTGGGGGATTTTGTTCAAGATCCACTGACTTGTTCTGTCTGGGGGATTCTGGGGGATTTTGTTCAAGATCCACTGACTTGTTCTGTCTGGGGGATTCTGGGGGATTTTGTTCAAGATCCACTGACTTGTTCTGTCTGGGGGATTCTGGGGGATTTTGTTCAAGATCCACTGACTTGTTCTGTCTGGGGGATTCTGGGGGATTTTGTTCAAGATCCACTGACTTGTTCTGTCTGGGGGATTCTGGGGGATTTTGTTCAAGATCCACTGACTTGTTCTGTTCTAAAGCATCTCAGAAAGCTTGTTCATTATAATTAACTCATCAACCTTCCCTTCACAGTGTCTTTCAGATTTACAATCATGCCCAGCGTGTCTGTCTGTCTGTCTGTCTGTCTGTCTGTCTGTCTGTCTGTCTGTCTGTCTGTCTGCCTGTCTGTCTGTCTGTCTGTCTGTCTGTCTGCCTGTCTGTCTGCCTGTCTGTCTGTCTGCCTGTCTGTCTGCCTGCCTGTCTGTCTGTCTGTCTGTCTGTCTGTCTGTCTGTCTGTCTGTCTGTCTGTCTGTCTGCCAGTCTGTCTGTCTGTCTGTCTGTCTGTCTGTCTGTCTGTCTGTCTGTCTGTCTGTCTGTCTGTCTGTCTGTCTGTCTGTCTGTCTGCCTGTCTGTCTGTCTGTCTGTCTGCCAGTCTGCCAGTCTGCCAGTCTGCCAGTCTGCCAGTCTGCCAGTCTGCCTGTCTGATGTCTGAGACAGAGCCTGTAATTGGTTGTATGATCATCCAACTGTGTCGCTGTGTGTTGTCATGTAGTGCAACACAGCCAGTCAAATCCTCTGTGGCCTTGTTACCGAACCATAGACTGACAGGGCTGCCAGTAAAATGATATGGAGCTGTGATCTGTGCACAATAGATCTGTTATCTATCTGGGGTCTGGGCTGTGGGATATCTGTTATCTATCTGGGGTCTGGGCTGTGGGATATCTGTTATCTATTGTGCTGGGGGTCTGGGCTGTGGGATATCTGTTATCTATCTGGGGTCTGGGCTGTGGGATATCTGTTATCTCTCTGGGGTCTGGGCTGTGGGATATCTGTTATCTATCTGGGGTCTGGGCTGTGGGATATCTGTTATCTATCTGGGGTCTGGGCTGTGGGATATCTGTTATCTATCTGGGGTCTGGGCTGTGGGATATCTGTTATCTATCTGGGGGTCTGGGCTGTGGAATATCTGTTATCTATTTGGGGTCTGGGCTGTGGGATATCTGTTATCTATTGTGCTGGGGGTCTGGGCTGTGGGATATCTGTTATCTATCTGGGGTCTGGGCTGTGGGATATCTGTTATCTATCTGGGGTCTGGGCTGTGTGATATCTGTTATCTATCTGGGGTCTGGGCTGTGGGATATCTGTTATCTATCTGGGGTCTGGGCTGTGGGATATCTGTTATCTATCTGGGGTCTGGGCTGTGGGATATCTGTTATCTATCTGGGGTCTGGGCTGTGGGATATCTGTTATCTATCTGGGGTCTGGACTGTGGGATATCTGTTATCTATCTGGGGTCTGGGCTGTGGGATATCTGTTATCTATCTGAGGTCTGGGCTGTGGGATATCTGTTATCTATCTGGGGTCTGGGCTGTGGGATATCTGTTATCTATCTGGGGTCTGGACTGTGGGATATCTGTTATCTATCTGGGGTCTGGGCTGTGGGATATCTGTTATCTATCTGGGGTCTGGACTGTGGGATATCTGTTATCTATCTGGGGTCTGGGCTGTGGGATATCTGTTATCTATTGTGCTGGGGGTCTGGGCTGTGGGATATCTGTTATCTATCTGGGGTCTGGGCTGTGGGATATCTGTTATCTATCTGGGGTCTGGGCTGTGGGATATCTGTTATCTATCTGAGGTCTGGGCTGTGGGATATCTGTTATCTATCTGTTCAAAACTGATGCTACTCTCTGATGGGAGTTGCACGATGCAAGGAGAAGATGAGGAAAGTGATCTGCATTTGTTAAATGTATGGTGTTTAAATAGCTCTCTCTCCCATTCTATTGACCTCTCTCTCCCATTCTATTGATCTCTCTCTCCCATTCTATTGATCTCTCTCTCCCCCATTCTATTGATCTCTCTCTCCCATTCTATTGATCTCTCTCTCTCCCATTCTATTGATCTCTCTCTCCCATTCTATTGATCTCTCTCTCCCATTCTATTGATCTCTCTCTCCCCCATTATATTGATCTCTCTCTCCCATTCTATTGATCTCTCTCTCCCATTCTATTGATATCTCTCTCTCCCATTCTATTGATCTCTCTCTCCCATTCTATTGATCTCTCTCTCTCCCATTCTATTGATCTCTCTCCCCCATTCTATTGATCTCTCTCTCCCCCATTCAATTGATCTCTCTCTCCCATTCTATTGATCTCTCTCTCCCATTCTATTGATCTCTCTCCCCCATTCTATTGATCTCTCTCTCCCATTCTATTGATCTCTCTCTCCCATTCTATTGATCTCTCTCCCCCATTATATTGATCTCTCTCTCCCCCATTCTATTGATCTCTCTCTCCCATTCTATTGATCTCTCTCTCCCATTGATCTCTCTCTCTCCCATTCTATTGATCTCTCTCTCTCCCATTCTATTGATCTCTCTCTCCCATTCTATTGATCTCTCTCTCCCATTCTATTGATCTCTCTCTCCCCCATTCTATTGATCTCTCTCTCCCCCATTCTATTGATCTCTCTCTCCCATTCTATTGATCTCTTTCTCTCCCTATATTATTTCTCTCTCCATACAATAACCACTCACACTGTGACGTTGCGGTCAGGTTAGGGTTAGATGTACTCACACTGTGACGTTGCGGTCAGGTTAGGGTTAGATGTACTCACACTGTGACGTTGCGGTCAGGTTAAGGTTAGATGTACTCACACTGTGACGTTGCGGTCAGGTTAGGGTTAGATGTAATCACACTGTGACGTTGCGGTCAGGTTAAGGTTAGATGTACTCACACTGTGACGTTGCGGTCAGGTTAGGGTTAGATGTACTCACACTGTGACGTTGCGGTCAGGTTAGGGTTAGATGTACTCACACTGTGACGTTGCGGTCAGGTTAAGGTTAGATGTACTCACACTGTGACGTTGCGGTCAGGTTAAGGTTAGATGTACTCACACTGTGACGTTGCGTCAGGTTAAGGTGAGATGTACTCACACTGTGACGTTGCGGTCAGGTTAAGGTTAGATGTACTCACACTGTGACGTTGCGGTCAGGTTAGGGTTAGATGTACTCACACTGTGACGTTGCGGTCAGGTTAGGGTTAGATGTACTCACACTGTGACGTTGCGGTCAGGTTAGGGTCAGATGTACTCACACTGTGACGTTGCGGTCAGGTTAAGGTTAGATGTACTCACACTGTGACGTTGCGGTCAGGTTAAGGTTAGATGTACTCACACTGTGACGTTGCGGTCAGGTTAGGGTTAGATGTACTCACACTGTGACGTTGCGGTCAGGTTAGGGTTAGATGTACTCACACTGTGACGTTGCGGTCAGGTTAGGGTCAGATGTACTCACACTGTGACGTTGCGGTCAGGTTAAGGTTAGATGTACTCACACTGTGACGTTGCGGTCAGGTTAAGGTTAGATGTACTCACACTGTGACGTTGCGGTCAGGTTAGGGTTAGATGTACTCACACTGTGACGTTGCGGTCAGGTTAGGGTTAGATGTACTCACACTGTGACGTTGCGGTCAGGTTAAGGTTAGATATACTCACACTGTGACGTTGCGGTCAGGTTAAGGTTAGATGTACTCACACTGTGACGTTGCGGTCAGGTTAAGGTTAGATGTACTCACACTGTGACGTTGCGGTCAGGTTAAGGTTAGATGTACTCACACTGTGACGTTGCGGTCAGGTTAAGGTTAGATGTACTCACACTGTGACGTTGCGGTCAGGTTAAGGTTAGATGTACTCACACTGTGACGTTGCGGTCAGGTTAGGGTTAGATGTACTCACACTGTGACGTTGCGGTCAGGTTAGGGTTAGATGTACTCACACTGTGACGTTGCGGTCAGGTTAAGGTTAGATGTACTCACACTGTGACGTTGCGGTCAGGTTAAGGTTAGATGTACTCACACTGTGACGTTGCGGTCAGGTTAAGGTTAGATGTACTCACACTGTGACGTTGCGGTCAGGTTAGGGTTAGATGTACTCACACTGTGACGTTGCGGTCTGGTTAAGGTTAGATGTACTCACACTGTGACGTTGCGGTCAGGTTAAGGTTAGATGTACTCACACTGTGACGTTGCGGTCGGGCTAAGGTTAGATGTACTCACACTGTGACGTTGCGGTCAGGTTAAGGTTAGATGTACTCACACTGTGACGTTGCGGTCGGGTTAAGGTTAGATGTACTCACACTGTGACGTTGCGGTCAGGTTAAGGTTAGATGTACTCACACTGTGACGTTGCGGTCAGGTTAAGGTTAGATGTACTCACACTGTGACGTTGCGGTCAGGTTAAGGTTAGATGTACTCACACTGTGACGTTGCGGTCAGGTTAAGGTTAGATGTAATCACACTGTGACGTTGCGGTCAGGTTAAGGTTAGATGTACTCACACTGTGACGTTGCGGTCAGGTTAGGGTTAGATGTACTCACACTGTGACGTTGCGGTCAGGTTAGGGTTAGATGTACTCACACTGTGACGTTGCGGTCAGGTTAAGGTTAGATGTACTCACACTGTGACGTTGCGGTCAGGTTAAGGTTAGATGTACTCACACTGTGACGTTGCGGTCAGGTTAGGGTTAGATGTACTCACACTGTGACGTTGCGGTCAGGTTAGGGTTAGATGTACTCACACTGTGACGTTGCGGTCAGGTTAAGGTTAGATGTACTCACACTGTGACGTTGCGGTCAGGTTAAGGTTAGATGTACTCACACTGTGACGTTGCGGTCAGGTTAGGGTTAGATGTACTCACACTGTGACGTTGCGGTCAGGTTAGGGTTAGATGTACTCACACTGTGACGTTGCGATCAGGTTAAGGTTAGATGTACTCACACTGTGACGTTGCGGTCAGGTTAGGGTTAGATGTACTCACACTGTGACGTTGCGGTCAGGTTAAGGTTAGATGTACTCACACTGTGACGTTGCGGTCAGGTTAAGGTTAGATGTACTCACACTGTGACGTTGCGGCCGGGTTAAGGTTAGATGTACTCACACTGTGACGTTGCGGTCGGGTTAAGGTTAGATGTACTCACACTGTGACGTTGCGGTCAGGTTAAGGTTAGATGTACTCACACTGTGACGTTGCGGTCAGGTTAAGGTTAGATGTACTCACACTGTGACGTTGCGGTCAGGTTAAGGTTAGATGTACTCACACTGTGACGTTGCGGTCAGGTTAAGGTTAGATGTACTCACACTGTGACGTTGCGGTCAGGTTAAGGTTAGATGTACTCACACTGTGACGTTGCGGTCAGGTTAAGGTTAGATGTACTCACACTGTGACGTTGCGGTCAGGTTAAGGTTAGATGTACTCACACTGTGACGTTGCGGTCGGGGCAGCTGTCACCGAAGGTTCCTCCCTGTTCCTTGAAGGTGATGAGGTTCCATACAGCCACCACAGTGTCTTCAGGAACACTGAAGTGGAACAGCTCCACGCTGGCGAAGGACCGGAACGCGTTCAGCTTACGAGGCGTCCGTGTAAAGTAGTCTGTTACGAAGTGACAATCTGGAGGAAAGAGAGAGGGGGAGGACGAGGGGGGGGCCGAGGACGAGGACGAGGGGGAGGAAGAGGACGAGGGGGGATGACGAGGGGGAGGGGGAGGGGGTGGACGAGGGGGGAGGGGGAGGACGTGGGGGGAGGACGAGGGGGAGGACGAGGGGGAGGACGAGTCAGAGAAATGATTAGTTACATTTCTCCGGGCGAAGACGTACATTCTCCCCCAGACACAACACACACACACACACACACGCAGGCACACACACACACGCAGGCACACACACACACACACACGCAGGCACACACACACACACACACACGCAGGCACACACACACACACACGCACACACGCAGGCACACACAGGTGACAGCGGGTAGAGAAATAGCTTCTAATGCAGTTTAGGTGATTTTCTCCTCAGAATCTAACAACCAATGATTTAATCATGTTGATGTGAGACAGTCAGCCTTCAGATCCAGCATTCACTCTCAATCCACTCTTACCCCCTGTCCCCCCCTGTCCCCCCCTGTCCCCTCCTGTCCCCCCCTGTCCCCCCCTGTCCCCACCATCCCTATCAGCAGGCCATCCACTCTTACCCCCTGTCCCCACCATCCCTATCAGCCATCCACTCTTACCCCCTGTCCCCACCATCCCTATCAGCCATCCACTCTTACCCCCTGTCCCCACCATCCCTATCAGCCATCCACTCTTACACCCTGTCCCCACCATCCCTATCAGCAGGCCATCCACTCTTACCCCCTGTCCCCACCATCCCTATCAGCAGGCCATCCACTCTTACCCCCTGTCCCCACCATCCCTATCAGCAGGCCATCCACTCTTACCCCCTGTCCCCACCATCCCTATCAGCAGGCCATCCACTCTTACCCCCTGTCCCCACCATCCCTATCAGCCATCCACTCTTACCCCCTGTCCCCACCATCCCTATCAGCCATCCACTCTTACCCCCTGTCCCCACCATCCCTATCAGCCATCCACTCTTACCCCCTGTCCCCACCATCCCTATCAGCCATCCACTCTTACCCCCTGTCCCCACCATCCCTATCAGCAGGCCATCCACTCTTACCCCCTGTCCCCACCATCCCTATCAGCCATCCACTCTTACCCCCTGTCCCCACCATCCCTATCAGCCATCCACTCTTACCCCCTGTCCCCACCATCCCTATCAGCCATCCACTCTTACCCCCTGTCCCCACCATCCCTATCAGCAGGCCATCCACTCTTACCCCCTGTCCCCACCATCCCTATCAGCAGGCCATCCACTCTTACCCCCTGTCCCCACCATCCCTATCAGCAGGCCATCCACTCTTACCCCCTGTCCCCACCATCCCTATCAGCAGGCCATCCACTCTTACCCCCTGTCCCCACCATCCCTATCAGCAGGCCATCCACTCTTACCCCCTGTCCCCACCATCCCTATCAGCAGGCCATCCACTCTTACCCCCTGTCCCCACCATCCCTATCAGCAGGCCATCCACTCTTACCCCCTGTCCCCACCATCCCTATCAGCAGGCCATCCACTCTTACCCCCTGTCCCCACCATCCCTATCAGCAGGCCATCCACTCTTACCCCCTGTCCCCACCATCCCTATCAGCAGGCCATCCACTCTTACCCCCTGTCCCCACCATCCCTATCAGCAGGCCATCCACTCTTACCCCCTGTCCCCACCATCCCTATCAGCAGGCCATCCACTCTTACCCCCTGTCCCCACCATCCCTATCAGCAGGCCATCCACTCTTACCCCCTGTCCCCACCATCCCTATCAGCAGGCCATCCACTCTTACCCCCTGTCCCCACCATCCCTATCAGCAGGCCAGGGAGGAGATAGAGAAACCATATCTACAGCCTCTGGTCTAAAGTAATACATTTTAATAGGGAATAGGGTGCCATAGGCCTCTGGTCTAAAGTAGTGCACTATATAGGGAATAGGGCTCTGGTCTAAAGTAGTGCACTATATAGGGAATAGGGCCCTGGTCTAAAGTAGTGCACTATATAGGGAATAGGGCTCTGGTCTAAAGTAGTGCACTATATAGGGTATAGGGCTCTGGTCTAAAGTAGTGCACTATATAGGGAATAGGGCTCTGGTCTAAAGTAGTGCACTATATAGGGAATAGGGCCCTGGTCTAAAGTAGTGCACTATATAGGGAATAGGGCTCTGGTCTAAAGTAGTTCACTATATAGGGAATAGGGCTCTGGTCTAAAGTAGTGCACTATATAGGGAATAGGGCCCTGGTCTAAAGTAGTGCACTATATTGAGAATAGGGCTCTGGTCTAAAGTAGTGCACTATATAGGGAATAGGGCTCTGGTCTAAAGTAGTGTACTATATAGGGAATAGGGCTCTGGTCTAAAGTAGTGCACTAGATAGGGAATAGGGTGCCATTTGGGATTCAGTCACAGTCTTTCAGTAATCAGCCGTGTCTCACCACCACTGCAACACGTCTCAGATACACAGACATCTTAATGCCGATTTATACCCTACGGGGAAGGACGATTTGGAGTGTAGGGCAGTGTCACAATGTCATTTTTGTCACAAAAAAGGGAGGCTCCTTGTAGTGCGCTCCGACATTCTACGTACTCCCGTGCCACATGAAAATTGTAACGCGTCGTATCTTTACAGCCGCGGGGCAGTGTGTGTAGGCAATGGAGCTCACCTGGTTCCCTGATCTCATTTATAGGATATGCATCAGATTAGCCTATTTTGCATTGATATGCAAATCTCATCTCAGCGTTAAACCAAACAACACTGTAGCCTCATTAGGATCCCTCCAAAAAGGTATTTTTGTGATTCCAGGCTATTGGTCTTTGTGAGACACAGAGGAGGTGAACGGATGATCCCCGCATGTGTGGTTACCACCGTGAAGTATGGAGGAGGAGGTGTGATGGTGCTTTGCTGGTGACACAGTCTGTGATTTATTTAGAATTCAAGCCACACTTAACCAGCATGGCTTCCACATCATTCTGCAGCGATACTCCATCCCATCTGGTTTGCGCTTACTGGGACTATCATTTGTTTTTCAAAAGGAAAATGACCCAACACACCTCCAGGCTGTGTAAGGGCTATTTGACCAATAAGGAGAGTGATGGAGTCCTGTATCAGATGACCTGGCCTCCACAATCACCCGACCTCAACCCAATTGAGATGGTTTGGGAAGAGTTGGACCGCGTGAAGTGAAGGAAAAGCAGCCAACAAGTCTTCAGCATATGTAGGAACACCTTCAAGACTGTTGGAAAAGCATTCCAGGCAGGTGAAACTGGTTGAGAGAATGCCAAGAGTGTACAAAGCTGTCATCAAGGCAAAGGGTGGCTACTTTGAAGAATCTCAAATATAAAACATATATTTACTTTTTTGGTTACTACATGATTCCATATGTCTCTTTGGAACATTATCCGCTATTGTGACCCCTGTTACTAGTCTGTTCAATCTCTCTTTCGTATCGTCCGAGATTCCTAAATATTGGAAAGCGGTCGCGGTCATCCCCCTCTTCAAAGGGGGACACACTCTAGACCCAAACTGCTGTAGACCTATATCTATTCTACCCTGCCTTTCTTAGGTCTTTGAAAGCCAAGTTAAACAGATCACTGATCATTTCGAATCCCACCGTACCTTCTCCGCTATGCAACCTGGTTTCCGAGCCGGTCACGGGTGCACCTCAGCCACGCTCAAGGTACTAAACGATATCATAACCGCCATCGATAAAAGACAGTACTGTGCAGCCGTCTTCATCGACCTTGCCAAGGCTTTCGACTCTGTCAATCACCGTATTCTTATCAGCAGACTCAACAGCCAGGGTTTCTCTAATGTCTGCCTCGCCTGGTTCACCAACTACTTTGCAGACAGAGTTCAGTGTGTTAAATCGGAGGGCATGTTGTCCGGTCCTCTGGCAGTCTCTATGGGGCTGCCACAGGGTTAAATTCTCGGGCCGACTCTTTTCTCTGTGTATATCAATGATGTCGCTCTTGCTGCGGGTGATTCCCTGATCCACATCTACACAGACGACACCATTCTGTATACATCTGGCCCTTCTTTGGACACTGTGTTAACAAATCTCCAAACAAGCCTCAATGCCATACAACTCTCCTTCCATGGCCTCAAACTGCTCTTAAACGCTAGTAAACTAAATGCATGCTCTTCAACCGATCGCTGCCCGCACCTGCCGGCCTGTCCAGCATCATTACTCTGGACGGCTCTGACTTAGAATATGTGGACAACTATAAATACCTAGGTGTCTGGTTAGACTGTTAACTCCCTTTGGTCTGTAAACTAACCATATACCACCCACCACTGCGACCTGTATGCTCTCATTGGCTGGTCCTCGCTACATATTTATCGCCAAGTCCACTGGCTCCAGGTCATCTATAAGTCTTTGCTAGGTAAAGCTCCGCCTTATCTCAGCTCACTGGTCACCATAGCAGCACCCACCTATAGCACGCGCTCCAGCAGGTATATTTCACTGGTCACCCCCAAAGCCAATTCCTCTTTGGCCACCTTTCCTTCCAGTTCTCTGCTGCCAGTGACTGGAACGAATTGCAAAAATCACTGAAGCTGGAGACTTAAATCTCCCTCGCTAACTTTAAGCATCAGCTATCTGAGCAGCTTACCGATTGCTGCAGCTGTACACAGCCCATCTGTAAATAGCCCATCCAGTCCATCTACCTCATCCCCATATTGTTTTTATTTACTTATCTGCTCTTTTGTACACCAGTATTTCTACTTGCACATCATCATCTGATCATCTATCACTCCAGTGTTCATTTGCTAAACTGTAATTACTTCGCTACTATGGTCTATTTATTGCCTTACCTCCTCACTCAATTTGCACACACTGTATGTAGATTTTCTATTGTGTTATTGTCTGTACGCTTGTTTATGTATAACTCTGTGTTGTTGTTTTTGTCGCACTGCTTTGCTTTATCTTGGCCAAGTCGCAGTTATAAATGAGAACTTCTTCTCAACTGGCCTTCCTGGTTAAATAAAGGGGAAATAAAAAAATATGTGTTATTTCATAGTTTTGATGTCTTCACTATTATTCAATAATAATATTACACTTTACACCTTGCCTGCTTTACACTTTTAACCTTGCCTGCTTTACACTTTACCCCTCACCTGCTGTACACTTTACACCACGCCTGCTGTACACTTTACACCTTGCCTGCTTTACACTTTACACCTTGCCTGCTTTACACTTTACGCCTTGCCTGCTTTACACTTTACACCACGCCTGCTTTACACTTTGCCCCTCACCTGCTGTACACTTTACACCACGCCTGCTGTACACTTTACACCTTGCCTGCTTTACACTTTACACCTCGCCTGCTTTACACTTTACACCTTGCCTGCTTTACACTTTACACCTCGCCTGCTTTACACTTTGCACCTCGCCTGCTTTACACTTTAAACCTTGCCTGCTTTACACTTTACACCTCGTCTGCCTTATACTTTACACCTCGCCTGCTTTACACTTTACACCTCGCCTGCTTTACACTTTTAACCTTGCATGATTTACACTTTAAACCTCTCCTGCCTTACAGTTTAAACCTCGCCTGCTTTACACTTTAAACCTTGCCTGCTTTACACTTTAAACCTTGCCTGCTTTACACTTTACACCTAGCCTGCTTTACACTTTACACCTCACCAGCTTTACACTTTACACCTCACCAGCTTTACACTTCACACCTTGCCTGATTTAACCTTACACCTAGCCTGCTTTACACTTTGCACCTCACCCACTTGCCTTACACTTTAAGCCTTGCCTGCTTTACACTTTACACGTCGCCTGCTTTACACTTTACATCTTGCCTGATTTCCACTTGACACCTTTCCTGCTTTACGCTTTACACCTTGCCTGCTTTACATTTTACACCTTGCCTGCTTTCCACTTTCCACCTTTCCTGCTTTACACTTTACACCTTGCCTGCTTTACACTTTACACCTCACCCACTTGCCTTCCACTTTTAGCCTTGCCTGCTTTACACTTTAAACCTCGCCTGCTTCACACTTTACACCTCGCCTGCTTTACACTTTACATCTTGCCTGATTTCCACTTGACACCTTTCCTGCTTTACGCTTTACACCTTGCCTGCTTTACATTTTACACCTTGCCTGCTTTCCACTTTACACCTTTCCTGCTTTACACTTTACACCTTGCCTGCTTTACACTTTACACCTCACCCACTTGCCTTCCACTTTTAGCCTTGCCTGCTTTACACTTTACACCTCGCATGCTTTACACTTTAAACCTCATCTGCTTTACACTTTACACCTCGCCTGCCTTACACTTTAAACCTCGCCTGCTTCACACTTTACACCTCGCCTGCTTTACACTTTTCACATTGCCTGCTTTACACTTTACACCTTACCTGCTTTACACTTTACACCTTTCCTGCTTTACACTTTTCACCTTGCCTGCTTTACACTTTACACCTCGCATGCTTTACACTTGTCACCTCGCCCACTTGCCTTACACTTTAAGCCTTGCCTGCTTTACACTTTACACCTTGCCTGCTTTACACTTTACACCTTGCCTGCTTTACACTTTTCACCTCGCATGCTTTACACTTTACACCTTGCCTGCTTTACACTTTTCACCTCGCATGCTTTACACTTTAAACCTCGCCTGCTTTACACTTTAAACCTCGCCTGCTTCACACTTTACACCTCGCCTGCTTTACACTTTACACCTCGCCTGCTTTACACTTTACACCTTGCCTGCTTTACACTTTAAACCTCGCCTGCTTCACACTTTACACCTCGCCTGCTTTACACTTTACACCTCGCCTGCTTTACACTTTACACCTTGCCTGCTTTACACTTTAAACCTCGCCTGCCTTACACTTTCAACCTCGCCTGCTTCACACTTTACACCTCTCCTTCAGAATGGCATACAGACAGACAGACAGACAGACAGACAGACAGACAGACAGACAGACAGACAGACAGACAGACAGACAGACAGACAGACAGACAGACAGACAGACAGACAAACAGATTACAGCCTTCAGAGTGGCATACAGACAGACAGATTACAGCCTTCAGAGTGGGATACAGACAGACAGGCAGATTACAGCCTTCAGAGTGGCATACAGACAGACAGGCAGATTACAGCCTTTAGAGTAGGGTATAGACAGACAGACAGATTACATCCTTCAGAGTGGGATACAGACAGACAGACAGATTCCATCCTTCAGAGTGGGATACAGACAGACAGACAGACAGATTCCATCCTTCAGAGTGGGATACAGACAGACAGACAGATTCCATCCTTCAGAGTGGGGTACAGACAGACAGACAGATTCCATCCTTCAGAGTGGGGTACAGACAGACAGAACCAGACCAGGTATAATTGGCTGCTAATTACTGTCACCACCTGGACTGCACCTGATTACATGGATTAACTGGGTTTGACTCAGAATAGTTTTTTTTACCAAAGTAAATAAAAGCTGTGAGAGAGACTTTCCTTGGGAGTTTAATTGTTTAATACTTTATAGTGAACTAAAATCCCCCCCCCCCCCAGTCATACTGCTGAAAGAATCCTCCAACCGAAACAACTGGAATCAAACAAGATGCTAGAGCAAGATGTCAACTCTGTCTAGTGCAGTACCTTCCTCAGTGCCTTTAAAACGTGGCATTCCAGCTTCCTAATAGCTCGGCCTCTACTGTATCGTTAATAATGCAGCCGTCAATCTTAGACATTCCGGCAGTGCCCTGTGTCAGAGGACTGAGAACACATATCCCTGAATAAAACAGACGTTGCCTGTCCTTTCACTGTACTCTCTGACTGGGCTCCACTACTTCACAGCTGTCTGCTGTTATCTGTGCTCTGACTGTGCCTGAGACCTGGCAGTGTGGTGCCAGGACAACAACCTCTGCCTCAACGTCAGCAAGACAGAGGAAGCTGATCGTGGACTACAGGAAACGGAGGGGCGAGCACACCCCCATCCACATCGATGGGGCTGTAGTGGTGTGGGTTGAGAGTTCCTCGCGACTTGCCAGTGAAGAGCACTTTTTGCCAGTCCTGTCTTGTCCAGCGACGATGGGTTTGTGCCCATTGGTGACGTTGTTGCCCGTGATGTCTGGTGAGGACCTGCCTTACAACAGGCCTACAAGCCCTCAGCCCAGCCTCTCTCAGCCTATTGCGGACAGCCTGAACACTGATGGAGGGATTGTGCGTTCCTGGTGTAACTCGGGCAGTTGTTGTTGCCATCCTGTACCTGTCCCGCAGGGGTTATGTTCGGATGTACTGATCCTGTGCAGGTGTTGTTAGACGTGGTCTGCCACTGCGAGGACGATCAGCTGTCCGTCCTGTCTCCCTGTAGCGCTGTCTTAGGCGTCTTACAGTAAGGACATGGCAATAAATTGCCCAGGCCACATGTGCAGCATGCCTAAGGTACGTTCACGGAGATGAGCAGGGACCCTCGGCATCTTTCTTTTGGTGTTTTACAGAGTCAGTAGAAAGGTCTCTTTAGTGTCCTACGTTTTCATAACTGTGAACCTTAATTGCCTACTGTCTGTAAGCTGTTACGTGTCTTAACCACCATTACACAGGTGCATGTTCATTAATTGTTTATGGTTCATTGAACAAGCATGGGAAGCAGTGTTTAAACCCTTTACAATGAAGATCTGTGAAGTTATTTGGATTTTTACGAATTATCTTTGAAAGACAGGGTCCTGAAAAAGGGCAGTTTCTTTTTTTGCTGAGTTTAGTTCAATAGCTGCACCATCGAGAGCATCTTGACTGGCTGCATCACCACTTGTTACAGCAACTGCTAGGCATCCAACTGCAAGCCGCTACAGAGGGTGGTGAGTAAGGCCCAGTACATCACTGGAGCCGAGCTCCCTGCCATCCAGGACCTCTGTACCAGGCGGTGTCAGAGGAAGGCCCTAAAAATTGTGAAAGACTCCAGCCACCCTAGTCATAGACTGTTTTCTAAGCTACCTCATGGGAAGCGGTACCGATACACCAAATCTGGAACCAACAAGACCCTGAACAATTTAAAGGCAATGCTACCAAATACTATTTGAGTGTATGTAAACTTCTGACCCACTGGGAATGTGATGAAAGAAATACAAACTGAAATAAATCATTCTCTCAACTATTATTCTGACATTTCACATTCTTAAAATAAAGTGGTGATCCTAACTGACCTAAAACAGAGAATTTTTACTAGGATTAAATGTCAGGAATTGTGAAAAACCGAGTTTAAATGTATTTGGCTAAAGTGTATGTAAACTTCTGACTTCAACTGTACACATTAACGTCTCCCTATATCTTTAAAGGCTGAGCGTCAAACCAGTAGGTTTATCAGGAGAAATGTTGCTTTTCATTTCAGTCATTCAGGATAAGTATGTTTTTCATGTAAAGACAGTCATGAGGAATGACAATGATTTTGTCAACAACAAAAAATAATTCTCGGCATCGTGCAGGATGTTAGAGACCTCTTATATAAAAATGTACTACATTATATTATATCATATTTCCACTGAGACGTTTTTGTTTGATGATCACGTTCTCTCTTTGGATTAAAATGGTTACTAGAACATGAAAATAAAGCGCTGATGTGTTTATCAAAAGCAGTGCCATTGAAAGATAATTTCCTGCCCATCTTGTGTCATCATCATAAAAACAGATTTACAAGACATTAGGAGGAAGTGGATTCACCTGAAACACTCAAATGGTTATTTCTCTTCCTCCAATGAAAACACTCCATTGTTCCATTGACTGGCAGTCAAGCTGCTGATTTAACACCTTCATTATCTGGCTCTGGTCTATAGTAGTGCACTATATAGGGAATAGAGATCTATAGGGCTCTGGTCTAAAGTAGTGCACTATATAGAGAATAGGGTTCTGGTCTATAGTAGTGCACTATATAGAGAATAGGGTTCTGGTCTATAGTAGTGCACTATATAGGGAATAGGGTTCTGGTCTATAGTAGTGCACTATATAGAGAATAGGGTTCTGGTCTATAGTAGTGCACTATATATAGGGAATAGGGTGTCATAGGGCTCTGGTCTAAAGTAGTGCACTATATAGAGAATAGGGTTCTGGTCTATAGTAGTGCACTATATAGGGAATAGGGTTCTGGTCTATAGTAGTGCACTATATAGGGAATAGGGTTCTGGTCTATAGTAGTGCACTATATAGAGAATAGGGTTCTGGTCTATAGTAGTGCACTATATATAGGGAATAGGGTGCCATAGGGCTCTGGTCTAAAGTAGTGCACTATATAGGGAATAGGACTCTGGTCTAAAGTAGTGCACTATATAGGGAATAGGGTGCCATAGGGCTTTGGTCTATAGTAGTGCACTATATAGAGAATAGGGTTCTGGTCTATAGTAGTGCACTATATATAGGGAATAGGGTTCTGGTCTATAGTAGTGCACTATATAGGGAATAGGGTTCTGGTCTAAAGTAGTGCACTATATAGGGAATAGGGTTCTGGTCTATAGTAGTGCACTATATAGAGAATAGGATTCTGGTCTATAGTAGTGCACTATATATAGGGAATAGGGTGTCATAGGGCTCTGGTCTAAAGTAGTGCACTATATAGGGAATAGGGTGCCATAGGGCTCTGGTCTATAGTAGTGCACTATATAGGGAATAGAGATCTATAGGGCTCTGGTCTAAAGTAGTGCACTATATAGGGAATAGGGTGCCATAGGGCTCTGGTCTAAAGTAGTGCACTATATAGGGAATAGGACTCTGGTCTAAAGTAGTGCACTATATAGGGAATAGGGTGCCATAGGGCTTTGGTCTATAGTAGTGCACTATATAGAGAATAGGGTTCTGGTCTATAGTAGTGCACTATATATAGGGAATAGGGTGTCATAGGGCTCTGGTCTAATGTAGTGCACTATATAGGGAATAGGGCTCTGGTCTAATGTAGTGCACTATATAGGGAATAGGGTGCCATAGGGCTCTGGTCTATAGTAGTGCACTATATAGGGAACAGGGTGCCCTTTCAGACACAGTTATTATCTGGAGGAAGTGAGGAAAGTGTCTGCTGTCTAATTGGTGCTCAGGGTGCCAGGATGTTAAAGAGGTTTACAGTAAGAGCCTTTTAACAGCAGTCTGATGGAGATTTGGAGCAACACAACAATCATCTAATAGGAACATCCTGAGGTTCCATAGAAGGCCTTTGGTTTGGACCC
This sequence comes from Oncorhynchus kisutch, assembly GCF_002021735.2. NCBI lineage: Eukaryota > Metazoa > Chordata > Actinopteri > Salmoniformes > Salmonidae > Oncorhynchus > Oncorhynchus kisutch. The sequence continues at coordinate 2,174,369 of NC_034181.2, forward strand.
TTGTGACATACTGCACTAGGGCTGGTTAGGAGAAAATAAAAAAATACCCCCCCTAAAAAATGTGTTGATATTCGACCAGTTATAACGGTGACCGCGGTCATTTGGCCAATTACAGTCGTCCAAAGTTCCATGACCGTCACAGCTTGTCACGCCCACTCCTGCTCCCTCCCTCCGTGGCGCTCACGTCTACTATCCACCGCTCCTGGCAACCCACACCTGCTTCCCATCGTTAAGCACACCTGCTGCCCATCGTTAAGCACACCTGCTTCCCGTCGTTAAGCACACCTGCTTCCCGTCGTTAAGCACACCTGCTTCCCGTCGTTAAGCACGCCTGCTTCCCGTCGTTAAGCACGCCTGCTTCCCGTCGTTAAGCACGCCTGCTTCCCGTCGTTAAGCACGCCTGCTTCCCGTCGTTAAGCACGCCTGCTTCCCGTCGTTAAGCACACCTGCTTCCCGTCGTTAAGCACACCTGCTTCCCGTCGTTAAGCACACCTGCTTCCCGTCGTTAAGCACACCTGCTTCCCGTCGTTAAGCACGCCTGCTTCCCGTCGTTAAGCACACCTGCTTCCCGTCGTTAAGCACACCTGCTTCCCGTCGTTAAGCACACCTGCTTCCCGTCGTTAAGCACACCTGCTTCCCGTCGTTAAGCACACCTGCTTCCCGTCGTTAAGCACACCTGCTTCCCATTGTTAAGCACACCTACTTCGAATCGTTAAGCACACCTGCTTCCCGTTGTTAGGCACACCTGCTTCCCGTCGTTAAGCACACCTGCTTCCCATCCATCGTTAAGCACACCTGGACTTCATCCCCACCCTGATTACTCTCCCTTCATATAGCCCTCAGTAGCCTCAGTCATCACCCTGATTACTCTCCCTTCATATAGCCCTCAGTAGCCTCAGTCATCACTCTGATTACTCTCCCTTCATATAGCCCTCAGTAGCCTCTGTCATCGGGCAGTATTGGTTTTGGTTCCGTTCAGTACGCTTTTATTGTTTTGTATTATCTTCACGCTTATTATTATTATTAAACTCATCTTCTGCACCTGCTTCCTGACTCCCTGTGTCTACCTTACGAATTACTGCCTCTCGAAAATATGGAAGCAGAAGAAGTTAAGGATATCTCCTAGTTAGTCGACGAACAGCAACACCTACTCCGTCAACACCATGACCAGCTCAATTGGGTACGGTAATGTATGAGGTCCTCCAAGTTCTCCACCACCTCGACAACACCCGACAGGATTCATCTCCAACTAGCAGAAGACCCTCTACCGTGATCCGTCCCTGCGAGTCAGTCCCTCAGCCCATCCAGCATTCTGCCTAGGTCAGCGATGCCCTATTGTCCCTCCCGGACAAATATGACGGGACTCCATTGAAATGCCGTTGCTTCCTACTCCAGTGCTCTCTTTATTTCGCTCATCAGACAGGAGCGAGAAGTTGAAGGTTGCTACGGTCATTTCCGTGCTGACAGGACTGGCTTTGGAGTGGGCTATGGTCGTCTGGGAGAGAGGAAAGGAGGAGTTGGGTTCCTATGAGAGGCTCAAGGCGGTCTTCGATCATACACTTGAAGGCTGAGAAGGAGGTGAGCGACTACTCCAACTCCCACAGGGTGTCCAGACCACTGCGGAGTTCGTCCTCACCTTCTGGACTGTTCCTCCAGGGGGTAGAATGAGCTGGCACTCCACAGAGGACTGCGCAACGAGGTCCAGACGGAGTTTGCGTGTCGGGACTGTAACGTTTCCTTGGACGCGCTCATAGTGATGTCCATCTGTCTAGATAACCTTCTTAAAGAGCGCCGGCACCCTCCTCGTCTCTCGCCTTCTTCCTTTTGCCGACCTGAAACAGAGCCTGAACCACACCTTTCCTCGGCAGAGCAGCGTCACCGCAGATGGCTGTGTTCCTATTGCGGCCAGGATTCAAATTCAGCGGTGTCTGATGTGTACCAACCCAGAGGGACAGAGGGGCGGCCCCGTGATCATCCGTCTCCCGGGGTAGGCGTGAGTATTCCATCATCGCTTTTCGCCAAACCCTTCACGGTTTCCATTTCACTGGCTGCATGTCCCTCACCTATTGTCTCCACAGCTCTAGTGGACTCCGGTGCCGTGGGGAATTTTATTGTCCAGGCCCTTGCCTGATCCCTGAACATCACCTCATACCCGCTCTCTTCTCCTTTTCTGGTCTTTTCTTTTGATAATAGACCATTGGGATCCGGCACTGTCACGCACATCACAGTGCCACTCACCATCACAGTGGAAACCAAGACAGCCTTCCATTCCTCATCACAGAGGTAGTCATCCTCGGCCTCCCGGGGTCACGACCCCATCATCTCCTGGTCGAGGATGGAGATCACTGCCTAGGCACCTGGGAAGTCCGAAGACCCTGTGGTTCCACGTCGGTTGAGAGTCCTGTGGTTTCCCTCCAGCCCAGAGGTATACCAGGATCTCTGGGAGGTTGTCTCCAAGACCCGAGCCACCTGTCTCCCTCCTCATCACCCCTGGGACTGTGCCATCAACCTGCTAGCAGACTCTACGCCTCCGCACAGACGCGGAAGCTGTCGGTGGCTGAAACCAAGGCCATCCGGGAGGCTCTCCCAACAGGATTTCATCCGCCATCCACCTCCCCTGGATCGGCAGGCTTCTTTTTCAAGAAGGAAAGGAGGGAGGGAGGTCTACGTCCGTGCATCTACATCTACTACAGAGGTTGCAATTCCATCACCAGTTACCATTACCCGTTGGTGCAGGCCGCCATCGAACAGCTCTGCAGGGCCTGTTGTTTTTACTAAACTGTACCTGCGGAGTGCCTACAATCTCATCCAAGAGGGGAATGAATGGAAAACGGTCTTCAGCACGATGTCTGGGCACTACGAGTACTTGGCGATGCCTTATGGATTAGCTAATGCTCCGTCGGTGTTCCAGGTATTTGTGAACAAGGTGTTCTGGGACATGCTTGGGCGTCAGGTGGTCGACATCCTGATCTATTCTGCCACCTTGGAGGATCACATCGCCCACATCTCGGTAGTCCTGGGAATCCTCCTGGAGAGTCATCTGTACGCCAAAGCGGAGAAGTGCCAGTTCCATCACGCCGCTGTCTCCTTCTTGGGATATCAGGTCAGCCAGCAGTGGTTATGGAAGAGAGGAAGGTCGATGCAGTCAGGTCATGGCCAGTCCCAACCAACATAAAGGGACTACAACGTTTTTGGGGGGTTTGCCAACTTCTAACCACCACTTCATTAAAAACTTCAGCTCCATCGCCTCTCCTCTCACCTCAAAGGTGGTTGGTGTGGAGTCCTGCAGCCAATGAGGCCCTCCACCTACTGAAGGGGCTTTTCACCTCCGTCCCGTTGCTGAAACACCCAGATCCTACGCTGCCCTTCGTGGTGGAGGGGGACGCCTCAGAAGTGGGCGTGGGGGGCCATCCTGTCACAACGTCAAGCTAATCCACAAAAATTGTATCCATGTGCATACTACTCTAAAAAAAACAGTCTCCTGCAGAGAGGAACTATGAGTTTGCAACCGGGAGCTCCTGGCAGTGAAGTTGGCATTAGAGGAGTGTAGACACTGGCTGGAGGGCACCACGGACCCGTTTCTCATCCTCACCAACCATCGGAACCTGAAATATATATGGACAGTGAGGCGGCTGGACCCGCGCCAAGCAAGGTGGGCCCTTTTCTTCACTAGATTCAACTTCACCTTGTCATACCGCCCAGGTTCAAAGAACATCAAAGCCGATACCCTGTCCCATCTCCACGATTCGGGAGAGGTTCCAGTGCGCCCATCATACTGCCCTCACAAATCATTGCCCCCGCGCTTCGGGACATAGACGTGGAGATCCGCCAGGCTCTGGAGAGGGAACCTACTACCTGCCATATGGAGCGTACCTATGTTCCCACGGAGGTAAGTGATCGGCTGTTAACCTGGGTGCACACATCTTTCGTTGCTGAACACCGAGGTATTCGATTGATATCTGGGAAAGTACTGGTGTCCCGCCTTGGCACACGACATCAATCGCTATGTCAACTCCTGCTCCATATGTGCAGAAACTTAATATCCCGGGCTTCAGTAGGGAAACTCCTTTCCCTTCTCATGCCTTAGTGGCCTTGGTCTCATCTGTCCATTGATTTTGTCACTGATCTCCCCTCTCGTGATGGTTTCACTACCACTACTATGGTTGTTGTGGTCAGATTCTCTAAACCCTACTGCTCTCCAGGTTACTGAGGCAGCAGGTTCCAGCAGGTCTTCCGGCACTATGGCCTTTGAGAGGACATCGTCTCCGACCGGGGCCCCCAATTCACGTAACTGGTATGGAGAGCCTTTATGGAGAAGCAGGGGGAATGGATCCGGTTCCTTCCCTGAGCAGAGTACTCCCAAAATGCCCTGCTTCACTCCTCCACCGGGTTGACCTCCATCCAGTGTGTTCTGATATATCAGCCAGCCCTGGCTCCGTGGACCCCGAGCCAGACCGAAGCTCCTGTGGTGGACGAGTGATTCAAGTGCGCAGAGGATGATTGAAACGATGCTCACATGAAGCTCCAGCGTGCCGTCCGCCGTCTGAAGAAGCAGGCAGACCACCACCGCAGTGAGGAACCCGCCGTCCATCCTGGTGATAGTGTCTGGCTCTCCACCAGGAACCTTCTGCTCCGCCTGCCCCGTAGGAAGCTGAGCCCCGGGTTTGTGGGGCCCTTCAAAGTCCTCCGGAGGGTCAATGAGGTAACCTGCAGGTTACAGCTCCCCACTAACTACCGAATCTCACCCTCCTTTGATGTTGCCCTCCTCAGGCCGGTGGCTGATGCCATCCCCCGCGACACAACTCTGCTTCCACTGGATATAGAGGGGTCCCCAGCCTATTCTGTTAGGTCCCTCCTGGACTCCCAACGTCGCGGGGGTCAGCTCCAGTACCTGGTGGACTGGGGGGCGGGACCCTAACATCATCCAAGATTTCGGTCTACTAACCAGCGGTCCGGGCAACCCACATTGCCACACCTGGCAACACCTGGCAACCATCATGATGTTTATTATTATTAAACTCGCCTTCTGCACCTGCTTCCTGACTCCCTGCGTATATGCTTCACAGCCCTATACTACACAAAGGAGATATACATCTCAGGCTGTGTCTGACAGACAACACAACGTCTCAACTCTCTAGGGAGAAAGCAGCACAAGCAGCTACACTTCATTCTGAGGCTGATTCATTCCTGACTAAAGGTTCCCTAACAAACAGACATAGAGAACCCAGTGTTAAAATGTGACATTGACAAAAGAGTTGAGAAAAGATGTGAGGTTGAGAAAAGGGAGAGTTGACAGAGTTTGTAACTAGGTCAGGGAGGAACAAGATGAATTGTCTGTCTGTCTGTCCGTCTGGGAAAGAGGGCAGGGACAGAGGGGAGTGGTGTCCCACCCAGAGCCAGATGAAAGCCTGCCCAGGAATTAGAGCACCCAACTCTGATCCAGACCCCCTTCTCACTCGCTCTTCTTCTGCCTTTTGGGGCAACAAGAACTGTCTGAGACAAAGGGGATAGCAGAGGACTAAGGAATTTGTGTCTGTGTGGCCTGTCCTGGCCTGTCCTGGCCTATCCTGGCCTGGCCTGTCCTAGCCTGTCCTGTCCTGGCCTGTCCTGGCCTGTCCTAGCCTGTCCTGTCCTGGCCTGTCCTGGCCTGTCCTGGCCTGTCCTGTCCTGGACTCAAATCCAGCAACAACAGTAACCATCAAAACAGGTTGACAAATCAAAATCAAATCAAATGTCATTTGTCACCTTACAGGTAATACCTTACAGTGAAATGCTGAATACAACATGCACCTTACAGTGAAATGCTTACTTACAAGCCCTTAACCAACAATGCAGTTTTAAGGAAAAAAAGTGTTAAGAAAGTATTTACTAAAATAAACTGAAGTAAAAAAATATATATATATATGTGAAAATCATTTTAAAAAATAAGACAAATAGGGAAATAACAAGACAGAGATTGATGGGCTATGTTATGATACAGGCGGTTGAAGGTAGACTGGGACAGGATATGACAGGTTAAAGTAGGTAGGGACAGGATATGACAGGTTAAAGTAGGTAGGGACAGGATATGACAGGTTAAAGTAGGTAGGGACAGGATATGACAGGTTAAAGTAGGTAGGGACAGGATAGGACAGGTTAAAGTAGGTAGGGACAGGATAAGACAGGTTAAAGTAGGTAGGGACAGGATATGACAGGTTAAAGTAGGTAGGGACAGGATATGACAGGTTAAAGTAGGTAGGGACAGGATAAGACAGGTTAAAGTAGGTAGGGACAGGATATGACAGGTTAAAGTAGGTAGGGACAGGATATGACAGGTTAAATGAGGTAGGGACAGGATATGACAGGATATGACAGGTTAAAGTAGGTAGAGACAGGATAAGACAGGTTAAAGTAGGTAGGGACAGGATATGACAGATTAAGGTAGGTTGAGACAGAATGACAGGTTATGACATGTTAAGGTAGATAGGGACAGGATATGACAGGGTAAGGTAGGTGGGACAGGATATGTCAGGCTAAGGTAGGTAGGGACAGGATATGACAGGGTAAGGTAGATAGGGACAGGATATGACAGGGTAAGGTATGTAGGGACAGGATATGACAGGTTAAGGTAGATAGGGACAGGATATGACAGGTTAAGGTAGATAGGGACAGGATATGACAGGTTAATGTAGGTAGGGACAGAAGGAACTGGGCCAAATCCCTAACAGGGACAGATGAGGATGAGGAAATGGATGTTGCTATCCTTTCCACCATAACAGGGATATATCCGTCTGTAGGGTTTTATGAGCCTACAGTATGTACCCAGTAATAGGGATGTATAGACGTAGCACCCAGGCCCGAGAGGGGAGAACACAGCAGAACAGAACAGAGCAGAGCAGAACAGAACACAACAGAACAGAACAGAATAGACTGTGTGTTCCAGTACATGTTAGACCATAAATCAACAGCAGACTCAAACACTGCGAACACATAAATTATGCAGTCCGCTCTGACGGCAGCGGAGCAGCAGAGGCCCCATTGTTCACAATTAAGAAGACTAGGTCACAGATTTCAGGGGCTGCAAACGTCAGTCTCCTGTTGTAACCACAGCAGCACTGTGTGTGAACCACAGCAGCAGAGGTGTATCCTCAAAGAACAACCTCTATCAGGATAGCCTGGTGACCTCACTCAATCAACTACCTGATTCACCTGACTGGAAGGCAATCAAAGCATTGAAGTAGCCTGGTCCCGTGTCTGTTTGTGCTCTTGCCAATTCCATCGCTGTTATTGTTTTGTTTGGCATGTCAATGAGTGGCAAGGAGTTGGCAGGATAGTACAAACAGAACACTCAGGCTAGGTATTCAAAAGGCCATCTTCCCCACCATCAAAATAAATCAAATTGTATTGGTCACATGCACATATTTAGCAGATATTAAATATGTAACGAAATGCTTGTGTTCCTAGCTCCAACAGTGGAGTAATATGCAACCAATCACAATAATACACACACATGTAAAAGTAAAAGAATGGAATTAAGAAATAAAAAAATATTAAGACGAGCAATGTTGTAGTGCCATTGACTAAAATACAGTAGGATAGAATACAGTAGGATAGAATACAGTAGGATAGAATACAGTAGGATAGAATACAGTAGAATAGAATACAGTTGGATAAATACAGTAGGATAGAATACAGTAGGATAGTATACAGTAGAATAGAATACAGTTGGATAAATACAGTAGGATAGAATACAGTAGAATAGAATACAGTGGGATAGTATACAGTAGAATAGAATACAGTAGGATAGAATACAGTAGGATAGAATACAGTAGGATAGAATACAGTAGAATAGAATACAGTTGGATAAATACAGTAGGATAGAATACAGTAGGATAGAATACAGTAGGATAGTATACAGTAGAATAGAATACAGTTGGATAAATACAGTAGGATAGAATACAGTAGAATAGAATACAGTAGGATAGAATACAGTAGAATAGAATACAGTAGGATAGAATACAGTAGGATAGAATACAGTAGGATAGAATACAGTAGGATAGAATACAGTAGAATAGAATACAGTTGGATAAATACAGTAGGATAGAATACAGTAGGATAGAATACAGTAGGATAGTATACAGTAGAATAGAATACAGTTGGATAAATACAGTAGGATAGAATACAGTAGAATAGAATACAGTAGGATAGAATACAGTAGAATAGAATACAGTAGGATAGAATACAGTAGGATAGAATACAGTAGAATAGAATACAGTTAGATAGAATACAGTAGGATAGAACACAGTAGGATAGAATACAGTAGATTAGAATACAGTTGGATAAATACAGTAGGATAGAATACAGTAGGATAGAATACAGTAGGATAGTATACAGTAGAATAGAATACAGTTGGATAAATACAGTAGGATAGAATACAGTAGAATAGAATACAGTAGGATAGAATACAGTAGAATAGAATACAGTAGGATAGAATACAGTAGGATAGAATACAGTAGAATAGAATACAGTAGGATAGAATACAGTAGGATAGAATACTGTAGGAAAGAATACAGTAGGATAGTATACAGTAGAATAGAATACAGTTGGATAGAATACAGTAGAATAGAATACAGTAGAATATAATACAGTAGGATAGAATACAGTAGGATAGAATACTGTAGAATAGAATACAGTAGGATAGTATACAGTAGAATAGAATACAGTTGGATAAATACAGTAGGATAGAATACAGTAGAATAGAATACAGTAGGATAGAATACAGTAGAATAGAATACAGTAGGATAGAATACAGTAGAATAGAATACAGTAGGATAGAATACAGTAGAATAGAATACAGTAGGATAGAATACAGTATACTGTATGAAATGAGTAAAGCAGTACGTAAACATTATTAAAGTGATCAGTGATTCCATGTCGATGTATACACGGTAGCAGCCTCTAAGGTGCAGGGTTGAGTTCTCAGGCTTTCAATCTGCGAATCAGAGCTATACGCTACAGAGCCTGCTAGCCTGGTTTATACCCTACAGAGCCTGCTAGCGTGGTTTATACCCTACAGAGCCTGCTAGCGTGGTTTATACCCTACAGAGCCTGCTAGCGTGGTTTATACCCTAAATAGCCTGCTAGCTTGGTTTATACCCTACAGACCCTGTTAGCTTGGTTTATACCCTACAGAGCCTGCTAGCGTGGTTTATACCCTACAGCGCCTGCTAGCGTGGTTTATACCATGCAGAGCCTGCTAGCGTGGTTTATACCATGCAGAGCCTGCTAGCGTGGTTTATACCATGCAGAGCCTGCTAGCGTGGTTTATACCCTACAGAGCCAGCTCGCGAGGTTTATACCCTACAGAGCCTGTTAGTGTGGTTTATACCATACAGAGCCTGTAGCGTGGTTTATACCATACAGAGCCTGCTAGTTTGGTTTATACCCTACAGAGCCTGTAGCGTGGTTTATACCCTACAGAGCCAGCTAGCGTGGTTTATACCCTAGAGAGCCTGCTAGCGTGGTTTATACCATGCAGAGCCTGCTAGCGTGGTTTATACCATGCAGAGCCTGCTAGCGTGGTTTATACCATGCAGAGCCTGCTAGCGTGGTTTATACCCTACAGAGCCAGCTCGCGTGGTTTATACCATGCAGAGCCTGCTAGCGTGGTTTATACCATGCAGAGCCTGCTAGCGTGGTTTATACCATGCAGAGCCTGCTAGCGTGGTTTATACCCTACAGAGCCTGCTAGTGTGGTTTATACCATGCAGAGCCTGCTAGCGTGGTTTATACCCTACAGAGCCTGCTAGCGTGGTTTATACCCTACAGAGCCTGCTAGCGTGGTTTATACCCTATACCCTGGCGGCCAGCAGTTTCAAGCTACAGACACTACACAGAGCAATCTCTGCTATCACAAGTAGACGCATGCACACACACAGTGAGTGACCGAGAGAGAGAGAAGAGATAGAGAAGAGAGAGCAAAATCACAGCAAGATTGCAATCTTCTTGAACAGAGCAGTACTCAATCATGAGGCATCAAAGCCAAAGGAACTGAATAATATTAAGAAATGCTATTGAGGGAAGGAAAGTAGTGTGGAAACCTACCAAAACACGATTAGGCAACAACAAATTCAATCACTTTTAGACAACTTTCTTTGACAAAATGTTTCACTGTAATAGTCAAGGTGTAATCTGGGCAGTAGAAAACCTAAACAGTATATTTGACCTCTCAGCTTCCCTGTCAAATCAAAACATTTCAAGCAGACAGCCTAAGAAAATTATCATCAATGACAAATGATTTGATGAAAAATGCAAAAAATCTAAGAGAAGAATTGAGAAACCTGTCCAAACCCTGGCACTGGGGTAGGCCGTCATATTAAATGCCAAAAAAATACTTGAGAGAAGAGAGAGAAGAGAGAGAGAGAAATTTATGCTAAGTAGGAGACAGCAGTACCTCTGATTCTGCAGCGTGAGAGATCATGGCGGAATCATATATAAAGGCCAAAGTAATTTCCTTGTTCTATTCTGACAGATACAGGACTGTATAGCTGTATGATCTGTCGTCCTGCAGGGCTTCTGGTTGACATTATGATTATTTATTTATACAGTCCCCTGCTCTGTTCAGTCCCCTGCTCCGTTCAGTCCCCTGCTCTGTCCAGTCCCCTGCTCCGTCCAGTCCCCTGCTCCGTCCAGTCCCCTGCTCCGTTCAGTCCCCTGCTCCGTTCAGTCCCCTGCTCCGTCCAGTCCCCTGCTCCGTTCAGTCCCCTGCTCCGTTCAGTCCCCTGCTCCGTCCAGTCCCCTGCTCCGTTCAGTCCCCTGCTCCGTTCAGTCCCCTGCTCCGTTCAGTCCCCTGCTCTGTTCAGTCCCCTGCTCTGTTCAGTCCCCTGCTCCGTTCAGTCCCCTGCTCCGTTCAGTCCCCTGCTCCGTTCAGTCCCCTGCTCTGTTCAGTCCCCTGCTCCGTTCAGTCCCCTGCTCCGTCCAGTCCCCTGCTCCGTTCAGTCCCCTGCTCCGTCCAGTCCCCTGCTCTGTTCAGTTCCCTGCTCCGTCCAGTCCCCTGCTCCGTCCAGTCCCCTACTCTGTTCAGTCCCCTGCTCTGTTCAGTCCCCTGCTCCGTCCAGTCCCCTGCTCCGTTCAGTCCCCTGCTCTGTCCAGTCCCCTGCTCTGTCCAGTCCCCTGCTCTGTTCAGTCCCCTGCTCCGTCCAGTCCCCTGCTCCGTCCAGTCCCCTGCTCTGTCCAGTCCCCTGCTCTGTCCAGTCCCCTGCTCTGTCCAGTCCCCTGCTCTGTTCAGTCCCCTGCTCCGTCCAGTCCCCTGCTCTGTCCAGTCCCCTGCTCTGTCCAGTCCCCTGCTCTGTCCAGTCCCCTGCTCTGTTCAGTCCCCTGCTCCGTCCAGTCCCCTGCTCCGTCCAGTCCCCTGCTCCGTCCAGTCCCCTGCTCTGTCCAGTCCCCTGCTCTGTCCAGTCCCCTGCTCTGTCCAGTCCCCTGCTCTGTTCAGTCCCCTGCTCTGTCCAGTCCCCTGCTCTGTTCAGTCCCCTGCTCCGTCCAGTCCCCTGCTCCGTCCAGTCCCCTGCTCTGTCCAGTCCCCTGCTCTGTCCAGTCCCCTGCTCTGTCCAGTCCCCTGCTCTGTCCAGTCCCCTGCTCTGTTCAGTCCCCTGCTCCGTCCAGTCCCCTGCTCTATACAAATCAAATGTTATTTGTCACATGCACCAAATACAACAGGTAGACCTTACCGTGAAATGCTTACTTACAAGCCCTTAACCAACAATGCAGTTTTAAGAAATAAGAGTTAAGAAAATATTTACTAAATAAACTAAAGTAAAACAATAAAAAATAAAAGGTTAAAGTAACACATTAAAATAACAATGTGGAGGCTATATACAGGGGGACCCGGTACCGAGTCAGGGTTAATGGAGGTCACACCCTGACCATAGTTTACTTTGTATATTTCTATGTTTTGGTTGGTCAGGGTGTGAGCTGAGTGGGCATTCTATGTTTCATGTCTAGTTTGTCTATTTCTATGTCTGGCCTGATATGGTTCTCAATCAGAGGCAGGTGTTAGTCATTGTCTCTGATTGGGAACCATATTTAGGTAGCCTGGGTTTCACTGTGTGTTTGTGGGTGATTGTTCCTGTCTCTGTGTTTTCACCAGATAGGGCTGTTTCGGTTTTCGTTACGTTCATTACGTTCTTTGTTTTGTAGTGTTTGTATTGATTCGTGTTTTACGTTTGTTTATTAAACATGGATCGCAATCTACACGCCGCATTTTGGTCCGACTCTCCTTCACCACAAGAGAACCGTTACAGAATCACCCACCGCAACAGGACCAAGCGGCGTGGTAACAGGCAACAGCAGCAGCAGGAGCAGCGTGACAAGAATTTCTGGACTTGGGAGGAAATCCTCGACGGGAGAGGACCCTGGGCTAAACCAGGGGAGTGTAGCCGCCCCAAGGTGCAGCAAGAGAAGGAATGAACATGGGAGGACGAACTGGACGGTGAAGGACCCTGGGCTCAGCCTGGAGAATATCGCCGTCCCAAGGACGAACTGGAGGCGGTAAAGCGGAGAGGCGCTGGTATGAGGAGGCAGCACGGCGAGAGTATGGCTATGCCAGGTAGGAGACCTGCGCAAACTCCCTGTGCTTACCGGGGGGCTAGAGAGACCGGGCAGGCACCGTGTTATGCTGTGTCTCCAGTGCGGGTGCATAGCCCGGTGCGGTATATTCCAGCTCCGCGTATCGGCCGGGCTAGATTGAGCGTCGAGCCAAATGCCATGAAGCCGGCTCTACGCACTGGTCTCCTTGGGCCGGCTTACATGGTACCAGCCTTGCGCTCGGTGTCTCCGGTTCGCCTGCATAGCCGAGTGCGGGCTATTCCACCTCGCCGCACTGGCAGGGCGACCGAGAGCATTCAACCAGGTAAGGTTGGACAGGCTCGGTGCTCAAGAGCTCCAGTGCGCCTGCACGGTCCGGTCTATCCAGTACCACCTCCACACCCCAGCCCTCCGGTGGCAGCTCCCCGCACCAGGCTTCCTGTGCGTGTCCTCGGCCCAGTACCACCAGTGCCAGCACCACGCATCAGGCCTACAGTGCGCCTCGCCTCTCCAGCGCTGCCAGAGCCTTCCTCCTCTCCTGCGCTGTCGGAGTCTCCCGCCTGTTCAGCGCTACCAGAGCCTTCCTCCTCTCCTGCGCTGCCGGAGTCTCCCGCCTGTTCAGTGCTACCAGAGCCTTCCTCCTTTACAGCGTTGCCGGAGTCTCCTGCCTGTTTAGCGCAGCCAGAGCTGCCAGCCTGCATGGAGCAGCCAGAGCTGCCAGCCTGCATGGAGCAGCCAGAGCTGCCAGCCTGCATGGAGCAGCCAGAGCTGTCAGTCTTCATGGAGCAGCCAGAGCTGTCAGTCTTCATGGAGCAGCCAGAGCTGTCAGTCTTCATGGAACAGCCAGAGCTGTCAGTCTGCATGGAGCAGCCGGAGCTGCCAGTCTGCAAGGAGCTGCCAGTCTGCAAGGAGCTGCCAGAGCTGCCAGTCTGCATGGAGCCGCCAGAGCTGCCAGTCTGCAAGAAGCCGCCAGAGCTGCCAGTCAGCATGGAGCAGCCAGAGCCGCAAGTCAGCATGGAGCAGCCAGAGCCGTCAGTCTGCCAGGATCCGCCAGTCAGCCAGACTCTTCCAGATCCGCCAGTCAGCCAGACTCTTCCAGATCCGCCAGTCAGCCAGACTCTTCCAGATCCGTAAGTCAGCCAGACTCTTCCAGATCTGCCAGTCATCCAGGATCCGCCAGTCAGCCAGACTCTTCTAGATCTGCCAGTCTGCCAGACTCTTACAGATCCGCCAGTCAGCCAGACTCTTCCAGATCCGCCAGTCTGCCAGACTCTTCCAGGTCTGCCAGACTCTTCCAGATCAGCCAGTCTGCCAGACTCTTCCAGATCCGCCAGTCTGCCATATTCTTCCAGATCCGCCAGTCTGCCAGACTCTTCCAGATCCGCCAGTCTGCCAGATTCTTCCAGATCCGCCAGTCAGCCAGACTCTTCCAGATCCGCCAGTCAGCTAGGATCTGCCAGAGCCTTCCTCCTCTCCTGTGCTGCCGGAGTCTGAAGAGCCCCTCTGTCCCGAGCTGCCCCCCTGTCCCGAGCTGCCCCTCTGTCCCGAGCTGCCCCTCTGTCCCGAGCTGCCCCTCTGTCCCGAGCTGCCCCTCTGTCCCGTGTTATTAAGTAGGGTTGCCGTGGCTAGGAGGTCACGGAAGCGGACAAGGTGGGGGAAGACTACGGTGAAGTGCGGGCCACGTCCAGCACCAGAGCCGCCACCGCGGACAGATGCCCACCCAGACCCTCCCCTATAGGTTCAGGTTTTGCGGCCGGAGTCCGCACCTGTCACACCCTGACCAACCAAAACATAGAAATATACAAAGTAAACTATGGTCAGGGTGTGACAGGTGCGGACTCCGGCCGCTTTGTTTTGTAGTGTTTGTATTGATTCGTGTTTTACGTTTGTTTATTAAACATGGATCGCAATCGCAATCTACACGCCGCATTTTGGTCCGACTCGAGAACCGTTACATGGAGGTCATTTGTGCATGTAGGTAGGGGTAAAGTGAGTATGCATAGATAATAAATAGTCAGAAGCAGGAGTGTAAATACTAAGGGGGGGGGGGGGTCGATGTAAACAGTCCGGGTGGCCATTTGATTGTTCAGCGTCTTATGGTTTGGGGGTAGAAGCTGTTATGGAGCCTTTTGGACCTAGACTTGGGGCTCCGGTACCGCTTGCCGTGCGGTAGCAGAGAGAACAGTTTATGTCTTGGATGACTGGAGTCTTTGACAATTTTTTTGGGCCTTCCTTTGACACCGCCTAGTATAGAGATCCTAGATGGCAGGAACCAGCTTGGCCCCAGTGGTGCACTGTATAACTTGTCAGTCTCCTGAGGGGGAAAAGGCGCTGTGGTGCCCTTTTCATGACTTTCTTGGTGTGTTTGGGCCATGATAGTTTGTTGGTGAAGTCCTGGTAATCCGTCTGACCCTGTGGCCTAGTGAATGTTGACCTGTTTAAAGGTCTTGCTCACATCAGCTGCGGAGAGCGTGATCTCACAGTCGTCTGGAACAGCTGGTGCTCCCATGCATGCTTCTGTGTATCTTGCCTCAAAATGAGCATAGAAGGCACTTAGCCCGTCTGGTAGGCTCACATCACCGGGAGGCTCGCAACTGAGTTTCCCTTTGTAGTCCATAATAGCTTGCAAGCTAGTAACCAAAAAAGTGTTAAACAAATCAGAATATATTTTAGATTTTAGATTCTTCAAAGTAGCCACCCTTTGCCTTGATGACAGCTTTGCACACTCTTGGTATTCTCTCAACCAGCATCACTTGGAATGCTTTTCCAACAGTCTTGAAGGAGTTCCCACATATTCTGAGCATGTGTTGGCTGCTTTTCCTTCACTCTGCAGTCGAACTCATTCCAAACCATCTCAATTGGGTTGAGGTCGGGTGATTGTGGAGGCCAGGTGATCTGATGCAGCACTCCATCACTCTCCTACTTGGTCAAATAGCCCTTACACAGCCTGGAGGTGTGTTGGGTCAAATGATAGTTCCACTTAGCGCAAACCAGATTGGCTGGCGTATCGCTGCTGAATGCTGCTGAAAGTGTGTGTTGAATTCTAAATAAATCACAGACACTCACCAGCAAAGCACCCGCACACCATCACACCTCCTCCTCCGTTCTTCACGGTGGGAACCATACATGCGGAGATCATCCGTTCACCTACTCTGCGTCTCACAAAGACACGGCGGTTGGAACCAAAAATCTCAAATTTGGACAGATTTCCACGGGTCTAATGTCCATTGCTCGTGTTTCTTGGCCCAAGCAAGTCTCTTCTTCTTATTGGTGTCCTTTAGTAGTGGTTTCTTTGCAGAAATTCGACCATGAAGGCCTGATTCACACAGTCTCCTCTGAACAGTTGACGTTGAGATGTGTCTGTTACTTGAACACTGTGAAGCATTTATTTGGGCTGCAATTTCTGAGGCTGGTTACTAATACATTTTACCTCTGCAGCAGAGGTAACTCTGGGTATTCCATTCCTGTGGCGGTCCTCATGAGAGCCAGTTTCATCATATCGCAGCAGAGGTAACTCTGGGTATTCCATTCCTGTGGCGTCCTCATGAGAGCCAGTTTCATCATATCGCAGCAGAGGTAACTCTGGGTATTCCATTCCTGTGGCGGTCCTCATGAGAGCCAGTTTCATCATATCGCAGCAGAGGTAACTCTGGGTATTCCATTCCTGTGGCGGTCCTCATGAGAGCCAGTTTCATCATATCGCAGCAGAGGTAACTCTGGGTATTCCATTCCTGTGGCGGTCCTCATGAGAGCCAGTTTCATCATATCGCAGCAGAGGTAACTCTGGGTATTCCATTCCTGTGGCGGTCCTCATGAGAGCCAGTTTCATCATATCGCAGCAGAGGTAACTCTGGGTATTCCATTCCTGTGGCGGTCCTCATGAGAGCCAGTTTCATCATATCGCAGCAGAGGTAACTCTGGGTATTCCATTCCTGTGGCGGTCCTCATGAGAGCCAGTTTCATCATATCGCAGCAGAGGTAACTCTGGGTATTCCATTCCTGTGGCGGTCCTCATGAGAGCCAGTTTCATCATATCGCAGCAGAGGTAACTCTGGGTATTCCATTCCTGTGGCGGTCCTCATGAGAGCCAGTTTCATCATATCGCAGCAGAGGTAACTCTGGGTATTCCATTCCTGTGGCGGTCCTCATGAGAGCCAGTTTCATCATATCGCAGCAGAGGTAACTCTGGGTATTCCATTCCTGTGGCGGTCCTCATGCCTTGCTGGTATTTGGACTGTACGTGAAGAAACTTTCTAAGTCCTTGACATTTTTCATATTGACTGACCTTCATGTCTTAAAGTAACAATGGACTGTCGTTTCTCTTTCCTTATTTGAGCTGTTCTTTCCATAATATAGACTTGGTATTATACCACCCCTACCTTGTCACAACACAACTGATTGGCTCAAACACATTTAGAAGGAAATAAATCGCATATTTCCCTCAATCCTGACTAGTCTCCCAGACCCTGCCGCTGATAAACATCCCACAGCATGATGCTGCCACCACCATGCTTCACCGTAGGGATGGTGCCAGATTTCCTCCAGACATGATGCTGCCCCCACTATGATTCACTGTAGGGATGGTGCCAGATCTCCTCCAGACGTGACACTTGGCATTCCGTCCAAAGATTTCAATCTTGGTTTCATCAGACCAGAGAATCTTGTTTCTCATGGTCTGAGAGTCCTTTAGGTGCCTTTTTGCAAACTCCAAGTAGGCTGTCATGTGCCTTTTACTGAGGAGTGGCTTCCGTCTGGCCACTCTACCATAAAGGCCTGATTGGTGGAGTGCTGCAGAGATGGTTGTCTTTCTGGAAGGTTCTCCCATCTCCACAGAGAAACTCTGGACCTCTATCAGAGGGACCATCAGGATATTGGTCACCTCTCTGACCAAGGCCCTTCTCCCCTGAATGCTCAGTTTGGCCGGGCGGCAGCTCTAGAAAGAGTCTTTGTGGTTCCAAACTTCTTCCATTTAAGAATGATGGAGGCCACTGTGTTCTTGGGGACCTTCAATATTGCAGAAAATTTTTCGTACCCTTCCCCAGATCTGTGCCTTGGAGCTCTACGGACAATTCTCTCAAGCTCATGGCTTGGTTTTTGCTCTGACATGCACTGTCAACTGTGGGATCTTATATAGACAGGTGTGTGCCTTTCCAAATTATGTCCACTCAATTCAATTTACCACAGGTGGACTCCAATCAAGTTGTAGAAACATCTCAAGGATGATGAATGGAAACAGAATGCACCTGAGCTCAATTTCAAGTCTCATAGCAAAGGGTCTGAATGCGTTTCGCTTGGTCACTATAGGGGATTGTGATGTCACTATGGGGTATTGTGATGTCACTATGGGGTATTGTGTGTAGATTGATGAGAAAAAAATACATATTTAATCAATTTTAGAATAAGGCTGTAATGTAACAAAATATGGACAAAGTGTAGGGGTCTGAATAATTTCCAAATGCACTGTAATCCATTTTCACAAAATCCATTTTCAAGTATGGCTCAAAATGCTTGTGATTCACTAAAGAGCACGCAGTCTATGATTGGTGGAGAGGTGTTCTGTTCAATACCAGGTGTATATGTGATTGGTTGTTAAGTGTTCTGTCTAATACCAGGTGTATATGTGATTGGTTGTTAAGTGTTCTGTCTAATACCAGGTGTATATGTGATTGGTTGTTAAGTGTTCTCTCTAATACCAGGTGTATATGTGATTGGTTGTTAAGTATTCTGTTCAATATCAGGTGTAAATAATATTGATTGTTAAGTATTCTGTCTGTTACCAGGTGTAGATGTGATTGGTTGTTTAGTGTTCTGTTTATGTCAGGGTTAGATGTGATTGGTTGTTAGGTGTTCGATTTATGCCAGGGTTAGATGTGATTGGTTGTTAGGTGTTCGGTTTATGCCAGGGTTAGATGTGATTGGTTGTTAGGGGTTCAGTTTATGCCAGGGTTAGATGTGATTGGTTGTTAGGGGTTCAGTTTATGCCAGGGTTAGATGTGATTGGTTGTTAGGTGTTCGGTATGCCAGGTAAAGTGGTCTGATGAGTCATAGTCCTAATGACTTGGCCGTTCTGTCTGTGAGGATGAATCTATTTTAAACTATGCACCCGTCCAGATCGGTACATAATGTCTGATTGTAAAGTCCTCCCTACAGGATGAGTCTCGGCAGAGAGAGATGCTGCTTCCATACAGAGAGGTGCTGCTGCTATACCGAGAGGTGCTGCTATACAGAGAGGTGATGCTGCTATACAGAGAGGTGATGCTGCTATACAGAGAGGTGATGCTGCTATACAGAGAGGTGATGCTGCTATACAGAGAGGTGATGCTGCTATACAGAGAGGTGATGCTGCTATACAGAGAGGGGATGCTGCTTCCATACAGAGAGGTGATGCTGCTATACAGAGAGGTGATGCTGCTATACAGAGAGGTGATGCTGCTATACAGAGAGGTGCTGCTATACAGAGAGTTGGTGCTGCTATACAGAGTGATGCTGCTATACAGAGAGGTAATGATGCTATACAGAGAGGTGATGCTGCTATACAGAGAGGTGATGCTGCTATACAGATAGGTGATGCTGCTATACAGAGAGGTGATGCTGCTATACAGAGAGGTGATGTTGCTAAACAGAGAGGTGATGCTGCTATACAGAGAGGTGGTGCTGCTTCCATACAGAGAGGTACTGCTATACAGAGAGGTGCTGCTATACAGAGAGGTGCTGCTATACAGCGAGGTTGTGCTGCTATACATTGATGTGATGCTGCTATACAGAGAGGTGATGCTGCTATACAGAGATGTGATGCTGCAATACAGAGAGATGATGCTGCTTCCATACAGAGAGGTGATGCTGCTATTCAGAGAGGTGATGCTTCTATACAGAGAGGTGATGCTGCTATACAGAGAGATGATGCTGCTATACAGAGAGGTGCTGCTGCTATACAGAGAAGTGCTGCTATACAGAGAGGTGCTGCTATACAGAGAGGTGATGCTGCTTCCATACAGAGAGGTGCTGCTACTATACAGAGAGGTGCTGCTGCTATACAAAGAGGTGATGTTGCTATACAGAGAGGCGATGCTGCTATACAGAGAGATGCTTCTGCTATACAGAGAGGTGCTGCTGCTATACAGAGAGGTGCTGCTGCTATACAGAGAGGTGATGCTGCTATACAGAGAGGTGATGCTTCCATACAGAGAGGTGATGCTTCCATACAGAGAGGTGGTGCTGCTATACAGAGAGGTGATGCTGCTATACAGAGAGGTGATGCTATACCTAGAGGTGATGCTGCTATACAGAGAGGTGGTGCTGTTATACAGCGAGGTGATACTGCTATACAGAGAGGTGATGCTGCTATACAGAGGGGTGATGCTGCTATACAGAGACGTGGTGCTGCTATACAGAGAGGTGATGCTGCTATACAGAGAGGTGCTGCTGCTATACAGAGAAGTGATGCTGCTATACAGATAGGGAATGCTGCTATACAGAGAGGTGATGCTATTTCCATACAGAGAGGTGATGTTGCTATACAGAGAGGTGATGCTGCTATACAGAGAGGTGCTGCTGCATATACAGAGCGGTGATGCTGCTATACAGATAGGTGATGCTGCTATACAGAGAGGTGGTGCTGTTATACAGAGGTGATGCTGCTATACAGAGAGGTGATGCTGCTATACAGAGAGGTGATGCTTCCATACAGAGAGGTGGTGTTGTTATACAGAGAGGTGATGCTGCTATACAGAGAGGTGATGCTGCTATACAGAGAGGTGGTGCTGCTATACAGAGAGGTGATGCTATTTCCATACAGAGAGGTGATGCTATACAGAGAGATGATGCTGATATACAGATAGGTGATGCTGCTATACAGAGAGGTGATGCTTCCATACAGAGATGTGGTGCTGTTATACAGAGAGGTGATCCTGCTATACAGAGAGGTGATGCTGCTTTACAGAGAGATGATGCTGCTATACAGATAGGTGATGCTGCTATACAGAGAGGTGATGCTGTTTCCATACAGAGAGGTGCTGCTATACAGAGAGGTTGTGCTGCTATACAGAGAGATGATGCTGGTATACAGAGAGGCGATGCTGCTATATAGAGAGGTGCTGCTATTTCCATACAGAGAGGTGCTGCTATACAGAGAGATGATGCTGGTATACAGAGAGGTGATGCTGCTATACAGAGAGGTGATGCTATTTCCATACAGAGAGGTGCTGCTATACAGAGAGGTGATGCTGCTACACAGAGAGGTGATGCTATTTCCATACAGAGAGGTGCTGCTATACAGAGACGTGGTGCTGCAAATTACAGGCCTCTCTCATCTTTTTAAGTTGGTGGATGACTAAATACTTTTTTGCCCCACTGTATATTGATGAAAGTCACCTTGTTCTAGAGAGATTTACACGGTTATCAAAATGTGAGGCCAGAGTAGGCCTACAGTAAGCCTACAGTAAGCCTACAGTAAGCCAACCAGAGTAGGTGAGGCCAGAGTAGGCCTACAGTAACCTACAATAAGCCTACAATAAGCCTACAATAAGCCAACCAGAGTAGGTGAGGCCAGAGTAGGCCTACAGTAAGCCTACAGTAAGCCTACAATAAGCCAACAATAAGCCAACCAGAGTAGGTGAGGCCAGAGTAGGCCTACAGTAAGCCTACAATAAGCCTACAATAAGCCAACCAGAGTAGGTGAGGCCAGAGTAGGCCTACAGTAAGCCTACAGTAAGCCAACCAGAGTAGGTGAGGCCAGAGTAGGCCTACAGTAAGCCTACAGTAAGCCAACCAGAGTAGGTGAGGCCAGAGTAGGCCTACAGTAAGCCTACAGTAAGCCTACAATAAGCCAACCAGAGTAGGTGAGGCCAGAGTAGGCCTACAGTAAGCCTACAGTAAGCCTACAGTAAGCCTACAGTAAGCCAACCAGAGTAGGTGAGGCCAGAGTAGGCCTACAGTAAGCCTACAGTAAGCCTACAGTAAGCCAACCAGAGTAGGTGAGGCCAGAGTAGGCCTACAGTAAGTCTACAGTAAGTGATGTGAGGCCAGAGTAAGCCTACAGTAGTACAGCCTACACAAAACACAGCTCTTATTTTAAGTGTTTCTAAAAAGCCCAAAGGGAAAAACTAATGGTGAAAAAAACGATTAGAACCATTTCCCTGTTTGACTGTTAGGTTTTATGGGTATTATGACTCATACTGTGGTACATCATCTAGCAGCCTTCAGCCATCCATTCAGAGAGAGTAGTGCTTCATTTTGACAGTCAACACAGGCCCCAAGGACACAAACAGGGTTAAAAGGTTTAAGGACAGAGAGATGAGGTTCATAGGGGTTAAACCTGGGGTCAATAAGAGTTCAAAGGGTTAAACCAGGGGTCAAGTAGAGTTCAAAGGGTTAAAACAGGGGTTTACCCACCTATACCCTCCCAACCTCTCCTCCACCCTCTCCTCCTCTACCTTCCACTCCTCTACCCTCCTCTACTCTTCTCTACCCTCCTCTACTCTCCTCTACCTTCCCCTCCTCTAACCTCCCCTCCCCTCCACTACCCTCCCAACCCTCATCTACCCTCCTCTACCCTACCCTACCCTCCTCTACTCTCCCAACCTCTACCCTCCTCTACCCTCCCCTCCTCTCCTCCTCCTCTACCCTCCTCTACTCTACCCTCCTCTACCCTACCCTCCTCTACCCTACCCTCCTCTATCCTACCCTCCTCTACCATCCAATCCTCTACTCACTTCTACCCTACCCTACCCTCCTCTACCCTCCTCTACCTTACCCTACCCTCCTCTACCCTACCCTCCTCTACTCTCCTCTACCCTACCCTCCTCTAACCTACCCTCCTCTACCCTCCTCTACCCTACCCTCTACCCTCCTCTACCCTTCTCTCCGCTACCCTACCCTACCCTCCTCTACCCTCCTCTACCCTACCCTCCTCTACCCTCCTCAACCCTCCTCTACCCTACCCTCCTCTACTCTCCTCTGCCTTTCTCTACCCTCCTCTACCCTACCCTATGTTCCTCTACCCTCCTCTACCCTACCCTCCCACACCCTACCCTCCTCTACCCTTCCCTCCTCTATCCTACCCTCCTCTACCCACCTCTACCCTCCTGTACTCTCCTCTACCCTCCTCTACCCTACCCTCCTCTACTCTCCTCTACCCTCCTCAACCCTCCTCTACCCTACCCTACCCTCCTCTACCCTTCTCTACCCTCCTCTACCCTACCCTAACCTCTTCTATTCTTCTCTACCCTCCTCTACCCTACCCTCCTCTACCCTACCCTATGTTCCTCTACCCTACCCTCCCACACCCTACTCTCCTCTACCCTACCCTCATCTACCATCCTATATCCACCCTACCCTCCTCTCCTCTCCTCCTCCTCTACCCTCCACTGCCCTCCTCTACCCTACCCTCCTCTACCCTACCCTCCTCTACCCTACCCTACCCTCCTCTACCCTACCCTCCTCTCCTCTACCCTACCCTCCTCTACTCACCTCTACCCTCCTGTACTCTCCTCTACCCTCCTCTACCCTACCCTACCCTACCCTCCTCTACTCTCCTCTACCCTTCCCTACCCTCCTCTACCCTCCTCTACCCTACCCTCCTCTACCCTTCCCTCCGCTACCCTACCCTACCCTCCTCTACCCTCCCCTCCCCTACCCTCCTCTACTCTCCTCTACCCTCCTCGACCCTCCTCTACCCTCCTCTACCCTACCCTACCCTACCCTCCTCTAACCTACCCTCCTCTACTCTCCTCTGCCCTTCTCTACCCTACCCTCCTCTACCCAACCTACCCTACGTTCCTCTACCCTCCTCTACCCTACCCTACCCTCCTCTACTCTACCCTCCTCTACTCTCCTCTACCTACCCTCCTCTACCCTACCCTCCTCCTCTACCCTACCCTCCTCTACCTTCCCTCCGCTACCCTACCCTACCCTCCTCTACCCTACCCTCCTCTACTCTCCTCTACCCTCCTCTACCCTACCCTACCATCCTCTAACCTACCCTACCCTCCTCTATCCTACCCTACATCCTCCACTCTCTCAACCTCTACCCTCCCCTCCTCTCTTCCTCCTCTGCGCTCCTCTACCCTACCCTCCTCTACCCTACCCTCCTCTACCCTTCCCTCCGCTACCCTACCCTACCCTCCTCTACCCTACCCTCCTCTACCCTACCCTACCCTACCCTACGTTTCTCTACCCTCCTCTAACCTACCCTACCCTCCTCTATCCTACCCTACCATCCTCCACTCTCTCAACCTCTACCCTCCCCTCCTCTCTTCCTCCTCTGCGCTCCTCTACCCTACCCTCCTCTACCCTACCCTCCTCTATCCTACCCTCCTCTACCCTACCATCCTCTACTCACCTCTACCCTCCTCCACTCTCCCAACCTCTACCCTCCCTCCTCTTCCCCTCCTCTGCCCTCCTCTACCCTACCCTCCTCTACCCTACCCTCCTCTATATCCTACCCTCCTCTACCCTACCCTCCTCTACCCTAACCTCCTCTACTCTCCTCTACCCTCCTCTACCCTACCCTACCCTACCCTACCCTACCCTACCCTACCCTCTCTACTCTCCTCTACCCTTCCCTACCCTCCTCTACCCTCCTCTACCCTACCCTACCCTACCCTACCTCTCTACTCTCCTCTACCCTTCCTACCCTCCTCTACCCTCCCTCTACCCTACCCTCCCTCTACCCTTCCCTCCGCTACCCTACCCTACCCTCCTCTACCCTACCCTCCCCTACCCTCCTCTACTCTCCTCTACCCTCCTCGACCCTCCTCTACCCTCCTCTACCCTACCCTAACCCTACCCTCCTCTAACCTACCCTCCTCTACTCTCCTCTGCCCCTTCTCTACCCTACCCTCCTCTACCCCAACCCTACCCTACGTTCCTCTACCCTCCTCTACCCTACCCTACCCTCCTCTACTCTACCCTCCTCTACTCTCCTCTACCTACCCTCCTCTACCCTACCCTCCTCTACCCTACCCTCCTCTACCCTTCCCTCCGCTACCCTACCCTACCCTCCTCTACCCTACCCTCCTCTACTCTCCTCTACCCTCCTCTACCCTACCCTACCCTCCTCTACCCTCCTCTACTCTTCTCTACCCTCCTCTACCCTACCCTACCCTACCCTACGTTCCTCTACCCTCCTCTAACCTACCCTACCCTCCTCTATCCTACCCTACCATCCTCCACTCTCTCAACCTCTACCCTCCCCTCCTCTCTTCCTCCTCTGCGCTCCTCTACCCTACCCTCCTCTACCCTACCCTCCTCTATCCTACCCTCCTCTACCCTACCATCCTCTACTCACCTCTACCCTCCTCCACTCTCCCAACCTCTACCCTCCCCTCCTCTCCCCCTCCTCTGCCCTCCTCTACCCTACCCTCCTCTACCCTCCTCTACCCTACCCTCCTCTATATCCTACCCTCCTCTACCCTACCCTCCTCTACCCTTACCTCCTCTACTCTCCTCTACCCTCCTCTACCCTACCCTCCTCTACTCTCCTCTACCCTCCTCTACCCTACCCTCCTCTCCTCCTCCTCTATCCTACCCTACTCTCCTCCTCCTCTATCCTCCCCTCCTCTCCTCCTCCTCTACCCTCCTCTCCTCCTCCTCTATCCTCCCCTCCTCTTCTACCCTCCCCTCCTCTCCTCCTCTTCTATCCTCTCCTCCTCCTCTATCCTCCCTCCACCCTACCCTCCTCTCCTCCTCCTCTACCCTCCTCTCCTCTACACTCCCATCTCCAGCTTCAGTTGTGGATTGCCACAGCAGCTGTTAGTCTCTCAATGCCTCACATATTTTATCAAAATGTGATTTGTTTTCTAATTCTTTGTGGATCTGTGTAATCTGAGGGAAATATGTGTCTCTAATATGGTCATACATTGGGCAGGAGGTTAGGAAGTGCAGCTCAGTTTCCACCTCATTTTGTGGGCAGTGTGCACATAGCCTGTCTTCTCTTGAGAGCCATGTCTGCCTACGGCGGCCTTTCTCAATAGCAAGGCTATGCTCACTGAGTCTGTACATAGTCAAAGCTTTCCTTAAGTATGGGTCAGTCACATTGGTCCGGTATTCTGCCGCTGTGTACTCTCTGTTTAGGGCCAAATAGCATTCTAGTTTGCTCAGTTTTTTTGTTAATTCTTTCCAATGTGTTGAGTAATTCTCTTTTTGTTTTCTCATGATTTGGTTGGGTCTAATTGTGTTGCTTTCCTGGAGGTTTGTTTGTGTTTGTGAACAGAGCCCCAGGACCAGCTTGCTTAGGGGGCTCTTCTCCAGGTTCATCTCTCTGTAGGTGATGGCTTTGTTATGGAAGGTTTCGGAAGCGCCTCTCTCTCTCTCTCTCTCTCTCTCCCTCTCTCTCTCTCTCTCTCTCTCTCTCTCTCTCGGAGAAAAGAAGCACACAGAAACAATCTGTATTCTTGCTTCTGCACCCTGAAGTCTTTCAAGACTATATATATATATATATATATATGAGTTTCACACGCTCACACGCTCACATCTCAGTGCTTTTCTCCTCTGTCTTCCCCTGGAAAGAGAACACACACACACACACACACACACACACACATATATATATATATATATATATATATATATACTCCCTACACAAGGAAAATAGTTCCAATACAAATCACCAAATAACATTTCTCCATTTCTCTTCTGTGCAGGAAATGACTACGGTAGAGATCTGAGATTACATCATTCCTCTCATATTGTTCTCCTGTGTGTTCACAACGTGCATGATGACTGCTGAGATCCAGAGAGGAAGACTTTGATTATAGCCTCCAGCTAACCCTCCCGAGTGGCGCAGCTGTCTAAAGGCACTGCATCTCAGTGCTTGAGGCATCACTACAGACCCTGGTTCGATTCCAGGCTGTATCACAACCAGCTGCGATTGGGAGTCCCATAGGGCGGCGCACAATTGGCCCAGCGTCGTCCAGGTTAGGGTTTGGTTGGGGTAGGCCGTCATTGTAAATAAGAATTTGTTCTTAACTGACTTGCCTAGTTAAATAAAGGTTAAAAATAAATAAAATAAAACCATATGAGTTGCTGGTCTGTGCATATTGATCTCTATGATGACACGATGTAACATCCAACTCTGAGCTGCTGGTCTGTGCATATTGATCTGTATTCTATTGAGTTACCTGATGTTGTCACATTCATCAGAGCCCAGTGACATGCGCTCATCGAGTGGTGCTCTGCTCCGCAACTCAAGGTTGAGCAGAGTGATGGCGCTCTAAATCTACCATCTGGGCCGTAGTATATCTCCCCATATTGAGATTGGCTCTTGGGACGTATCAAGCATCTCAGAGTAGGAGTACTGGATTGCACTAACCACAGACTGTAATACAGTTATGTTGTTCTTTGACAAGTCAAGGCACAGTTTTCCTCCAGAGAGAGAGAGAGAGAGAGGGAGAGAGAGAGAGAGAGAGAGAGAGAGAGAGAGAGAGAGAGAGAGAGAGAGAGAGAGAGAGAGAGAGAGAGGGAGAGAGAGGGAGAGAGAGAGAGAGAGAGAGAGAGAGAGAGAGAGAGAGAGAGAGAGAGACAGACTAAAACAGATAGAGCCACTATCTACTATCTAAGGCACAGTTTTCCTCCAGAGAGAGAGAGAGAGAGAGAGAGAGAGAGACTAAAACAGATAGAGCCACTATCTACCTTCTAACACCAAGGGAACCACAGCAGAATAGATTGACCAAGGGAAACACATGGATTCTCCTGCAACACCCATATTGATTTAAGTGACCAGAACAGACAAAGTGCTCAGGGTCCTGGTCTAAAGTATATAGGGGAAAGGGTGCCAGCCCTGGTCTAAAGTAGTGCACTATATAGGGAATAGGGTACCAGCCCTGGTCTAAAGTATATAGGGGAAAGGGTGCCAGCCCTGGTCTAAAGTAGTGCACTATATAGGGAATAGGGTGCCAGCCCTGGTCTAAAGTAGTGCACTATATAGGGAATAGGGTACCATCCCTGGTCTAAAGTAGTGCACTATATAGGGAATAGGGCTCCGTATCATCAGAGAGAGGGAGACAGTCTATATAATAGATTTTAATAGTCTATATACTGGATGCTAATAGTCTATATAGTGGCTGTTAATAGTCTATATAGTGGATGTTAATAGTCTATATAGTGGATGTTAATAGTCTATATACTGGATGTTAATAGTCTATATACTGGATGTTAATAGTCTATATACTGGATGTTAATAGTCTATATACTGGATGTTAATACTGGATGTTAATAGTCTATATACTGGATGTTAATAGTCTATATACTGGATGTTAATACTGGATGTTAATAGTCTATATACTGGGTGTTAATACTGGATGTTAATAGTCTATATACTGGATGTTAATACTGGATGTTAATAGTCTATATACTGGATGTTAATAGTCTATATACTGGATGTTAATAGTCTATATACTGGATGTTAATAGTCTATATACCGGGTGTTAATACTGGATGTTAATAGTCTATATACTGGGTGTTAATACTGGATGTTAATAGTCTATATACTGGATGTTAATAGTCTATATACTGGATGTTAATACTGGATGTTAATAGTCTATATACTGGATGTTAATACTGGATGTTAATAGTCTATATACTGGATGTTAATAGTCTATATACTGGATGCTAATAGTCTATATACCGGATGTTAATAGTCTATATACTGGATGTTAATAGTCTATATACTGGATGTTAATAGTCTATATACTGGATGTTAATAGTCTATATACTGGAAGTTAATAGTCTATATACTGGATGTTAATACTGGATGTTAATAGTCTATATACTGGATGTCAATACTGGATGTTAATAGTCTATATACTGGATGTTAATAGTCTATATACTGGATGTTAATAGTCTATATACTGGAAGTTAATAGTCTATATACTGGATGTTAATACTGGATGTTAATAGTCTATATACTGGATGTTACCAGTCTATATTCTGGATGTTAATAGTCTATATACTGGATGTTAATAGTCTATATACTGGATGTTAATACTGGATGTTAATAGTCTATATACCGGATGTTAATAGTCTATATACTGGATGTTAATAGTCTATATACTGGATGTTAATAGTCTATATACTGGATGTTAATACTGGATGTTAATAGTCTATATACTGGATGTCATTACTGGATGTTAATAGTCTATATACTGGATGTTAATAGTCTATATACTGGATGTTAATAGTCTATATACTGGAAGTTAATAGTCTATATACTGGATGTTAATACTGGATGTTAATAGTCTATATACTGGATGTTACCAGTCTATATTCTGGATGTTAATAGTCTATATACTGGATGTTAATAGTCTATATACTGGATGTTAATACTGGATGTTAATAGTCTATATACTGGATGTTAATAGTCTATATACTGGATGTTAATAGTCTATATACTGGAAGTTAATAGTCTATATACTGGATGTTAATACTGGATGTTAATAGTCTATATACTGGATGTTACCAGTCTATATTCTGGATGTTAATAGTCTATATACTGGATGTTAATACTGGATGTTAATAGTCTATATACTGGATGTTACCAGTCTATATTCTGGATGTTAATAGTCTATATACTGGATGTTACCAGTCTATATTCTGGATGTTAATAGTCTATATACTAGATGTTAATACTGGATGTTAATAGTCTATATTCTGGATGTTAATAGTCTATATTTTGGATGTTAATAGTCTATATACTGGATGTTAATAGTCTATATTCTGGATGTTAATAGTCTATATACTGGATGTTAATAGTCTATATACTGGATGTTACCAGTCTATATTCTGGATGTTAATAGTCTATATACTGGATGTTAATAGTGGATGTTAATACTGGATGTTAATTGTCTATATACTGGATGTTAATAGTCTATATACTGGAAGTTAATAGTCTATATACTGGATGTTAATAGTCTATATACTGGATGTGATCGTCTATATACTGGATGCTAATAGTCTATATACTGGATGTTAATAGTGGATGTTAATAGTCGATATACTGGATGTTGCTAGTCTATATTCTGGATGTTATTAGTCTATATACTGGATGTTAATAGTGGATGTTAATAGTGGATGTTAATAGCCTATGTACTGGATGTTAAAAGTGGATGGTAATACTGGATGTTAATAGTCTATATACTGGATGTTAATAGCCTATATTCTGGATGTTAATAGTCTATATTCTGGATGTTAATAGTCTATATACTGGATGTTAATACTGGATGTTAATAGTCTATATAATGGATGTTAATAGTGGATGGTAATAGTCTATATACTGGATGTTAATAGTTTATATAGTGGATGTTAATAGTGGATATTAATAGTCTATATACTGGATGTTAATAGTCTATATTAATACTGGATGTTAATAGTCTATATACTGGATGCTAATAGTCTATATACTGGATGTTAATAGTTTATATAGTGGATGTTAATAGTTTATATAGTGGATGTTAATAGTTTATATACTGGATGTTAATAGTCTATATTAATACTGGATATTAATAGTCTATATACTGGATGCTAATAGTCTATATACTGGATGCTAATAGTCTATATACTGGATGCTAATAGTCTATATACTGGATGCTAATAGTCTATATACTGGATGCTAATAGTCTATATACTGGATGCTAATAGTCTATATACTGGATGCTAATAGTCTATATACTGGATGTTAATAGTTTATATAGTGGATGTTAATAGTTTATATAGTGGATGTTAATAGTTTATATACTGGATGTTAATAGTCTATATTAATACTGGATATTAATAGTCTATATACTGGATGCTAATAGTCTATATACTGGATGCTAATAGTCTATATACTGGATGTTAATAGTCTATATTAATACTGGATGTTAATAGTCTATATACTGGATGCTAATAGTCTATATACTGGATGTTAATAGTTTATATAGTGGATGTTAATAGTGGATATTAATAGTCTATATACTGGATGTTAATAGTCTATATTAATACTGGATGTTAATAGTCTATATACTGGATGCTAATAGTCTATATACTGGATGTTAATAGTCTATATACTGGATGTTAATAGTCTATATACTGGATGTTAATAGTCTATATACTGGATGCTAATAGTCTATATACTGGATGTTAATAGTCTATATACTGGATGTTAATACTGGATGTTAATAGTCTATATACTGGATGTTAATACTGGATGTTAATAGTCTATATACTGGATGTTAATAGTCTATATACTGGATGTTAATACTGGATGTTAATAGTCTATATTCTGGATGTTAATAGTCTATATACTGGATGTTAATACTGGATGTTAATTGTCTATATACTGGATGTTAATAGTCTATATACTGGATGTGATCGTCTATATACTGGATGCTAATAGTCTATATACTGGATGTTAATAGTGGATGTTAATAGTCAATATACTGGATGTTACTAGTCTATATTCTGGATGTTAATAGTCTATACACTGGATGTTAAAAGTGGATGTTAATACTGGATGTTAATAGTCTATATACTGGATGTTAATAGTCTATATACTGGATGTGATCGTCTATATACTGGATGCTAATAGTCTATATACTGGATGTTAATTGTGGATGTTAATAGTCGATATACTGGATGTTACTAGTCTATACACTGGATGCTAATAGTGGATGTTAATACTGGATGTTAATAGTCTATATACTGGATGTTAATAGTCTATATGCTGGATGTTAATAGTGGATGGTAATAGCGGATGTTAATAGTCTATATACTGGATGTTAATAGTGGATGTTAATAGTCTATATTCTGGATGTTAATAGTCTATATTCTGGATGTCAATAGTCTATATACTGGATGTTAATAGTCTATATACCGGATGTTAATAGTCCATGTAATGGATGTTAATAGTGGATGTTAATAGTCTATATACTGGATGTTAATACTGGATGTTAATAGTCTATATACTGGATGTTAATAGTGGATGTTAATAGTCCATATACTGGATGTGATAGTCTATATACTGGATGTTAATAGTTTATATACTGGATGTTAATACCGGATGTTAATAGTCTATATACTGGATGTTAATACTGGATGTTAATAGTCTATATACTGGATGTTAATACTGGATGTTAATAGTCTATATACTGGATGTTAATAGTCTATATACTGGATGTTAATAGTCTATATACTAGATGTGATCGTCTGTATACTGGATGGTAATAGTCTATATACTGGATGTTAATAGTCTATATACTGGATGTAATAGTCTATATATTGGATGTTAATAGTCTATACAACAGGATGTCAATACTGGATGTTAATAGTCTATATACTGGATGTTACCAGTCTATATTCTGGATGTTAATAGTCTATATACTGGATGTTACCAGTCTATATTCTGGATGTTAATAGTCTATATACTGGATGTTAATACTGGATGTTAATAGTCTATATACTGGAAGTTAATAGTCTATATACTGGATGTTAATACTGGATGTTAATAGTCTATATACTGGATGTTACCAGTCTATATTCTGGATGTTAATAGTCTATATACTGGATGTTAATACTGGATGTTAATAGTCTATATACTGGATGTTAATAGTCTATATACT
This sequence comes from Oncorhynchus kisutch, assembly GCF_002021735.2. Lineage (NCBI taxonomy): Eukaryota > Metazoa > Chordata > Actinopteri > Salmoniformes > Salmonidae > Oncorhynchus > Oncorhynchus kisutch. The sequence continues at coordinate 2,206,519 of NC_034181.2, forward strand.
GGATGTTAATACTGGATGTTAATAGTCTATATACTGGATGTTACCAGTCTATATTCTGGATGTTAATAGTCTATATACTGGATGTTACCAGTCTATATTCTGGATGTTAATAGTCTATATACTAGATGTTAATACTGGATGTTAATAGTCTATATAGTGCATGTTAATAGTCTATATACTGGATGTTAATAGTCTATATACTGGATGTGATCGTCTGTATACTGGATGCTAATAGTCTATATACTGGATGCTAATAGTCTATATACTGGATGTTAATAGTCTATATACTGGATGTTAATAGTCTATATACTGGATGTGATCGTCTGTATACTGGATGCTAATAGTCTATATACTGGATGCTAATAGTCTATATACTGGATGTTAATAGTCTATATACTAGATGTTAATAGTCTATATACTGGATGTTAATAGTCTATATACTAGATGTTAATACTGGATGTTAATAGTCTATATAGTGCATGTTAATAGTCTATATACTGGATGTTAATAGTCTATATACTGGATGTGATCGTCTGTATACTGGATGCTAATAGTCTATATACTGGATGCTAATAGTCTATATACTGGATGTTAATAGTCTATATACTGGATGTTAATAGTCTATATACTGGATGTGATCGTCTGTATACTGGATGCTAATAGTCTATATACTGGATGTTAATAGTCTATATACTGGATGTTAATAGTCTATATACTAGATGTTAATAGTCTATATACTGGATGTTAATAGTCTATATACTGGATGCTAATAGTCTATATACTGGATGTTAATAGTCTATATACTGGATGTTAATAGTCTATATACTGGATGTGATCGTCTGTATACTGGATGCTAATAGTCTATATACTGGATGTTAATAGTCTATATACTGGATGTTAATAGTCTATATACTAGATGTTAATAGTCTATATACTGGATGTTAATAGTCTATATACTGGATGTTAATAGTCTATATACTGGATGTTAATAGTCTATATACTAGATGTTAATAGTCTATATACTGGATGTTAATAGTCTATATTCTGGATGTTAATAGTCTATATACTAGATGTTAATACTGGATGTTAATAGTCTATATAGTGCATGTTAATAGTCTATATACTGGATGTTAATAGTCTATATACTGGATGTGATCGTCTGTATACTGGATGCTAATAGTCTATATACTGGATGCTAATAGTCTATATACTGGATGTTAATAGTCTATATACTGGATGTTAATAGTCTATATACTGGATGTGATCGTCTGTATACTGGATGCTAATAGTCTATATACTGGATGTTAATAGTCTATATACTGGATGTTAATAGTCTATATACTGGATGTGATCGTCTGTATACTGGATGCTAATAGTCTATATACTGGATGCTAATAGTCTATATACTGGATGTTAATAGTCTATATACTGGATGTTAATACTGGATGTTAATAGTCAATATACTGGATGTGATAGTCTATATACTGGATGTAATAGTCTATATATTGGATGCTAATAGTCTATATATTGGATGTTAATAGTCTATACAACAGGATGTCAATACTGGATGTTAATAGTCTATATACTGGATGTGATAGTCTATATACTGGATGTTAATACTGAATGTAATAGTCTATATACTGGATGTGATAGTCTATATACGGGATGTTAATAGTGGATGTTAATAGTCTATATACTGGATGTTAATAGTCTATATACTGGATTTTAATAGTCTATATACTGGATGTCAATACTGGATGTTAATAGTCTATATATGGGATGTTAATAGTCTATATACTGGATCTTAATAGTGGATGTTAACAGTCTATATAGTGGATGTTAATAGTGGATATTAATAGACTATATAGTGGATGTTAATAGTCTATATACTGGAAGTTAATAGTCTATATAGTGGATGTTAATAGTGGATGTTAATAGTCGATATACTGGATGTTAATAGTCTATATAGTGGATGTTAATACTGGATGTTAATAGTCTATATAGTGGATGTTAATAGTGGATGCTAATAGTCTATATACTGGATGTTAATACTGGATGTTAATAGTCTATATAGTGGATGTTAATAGTCTATATACTGGATGTTAATACTGGATGTTAACAGTCTATATAGTGGATGTTAATAGTCTATATAGTGGATGTTAATAGTCTATATACTGGATGTTAATACTAGATGTTACTAGTCTATGATATGACATACAGCATTGAGCTGATTCAGGAGGTGACCATTCCATCAATGTGTCCACATTATTTCAATGAAATGATGTTGACCCAACGTGGCCTAGATGTTGAATTGAAGTGTGCACCCAGTGGGTTGGTTTTACCAGAGCCTTTGTTTCATTCCTAAATGTGTTTAAAAATTAAAAATACCAAACACCAAAATACAATTACAGAGAATATATAATGAAGGATTTATCTGATGATCTAATATTATAGCCAACGGATACCCAATTCATTAGACTAATTAGACTATTCGTAATTAGAGAACCAATTATAAATGCTTGAATATAGAACCTGCAATAGGTCCAATCTTCATGGTCTAATTGATGAATCCTATAATATATCTATTAAATGATAATACTTTTTGAATACCGTAAAGAAGAAATGAAGCAGAGGGAACAGAGGTATGCTTTGCTCCGTCTCCTACCCTTCATCAAAAAGAACACCAACGCTGTGTACTGAAATTAGTTTACAGGGTCGCCTTTTATTGAGACCCAGACAGTAGGGTTTTCTATAGCTTTGTATAACGATATGATAGAACAGACTAACAAAACACCACAGCTGTGTAACGCCACATCATATCCTCTCCTACACTCTGAATCCTGTACAAGACTACCACAGAGTGTTTCAGCACCAAGACAAAGGACAGCTCCTCTCTCCTTTCCTCTCTATCACATCACGGCTCGATGGGAATGTCATGGAAGCAGTAGCAGTATAGCCGGTAGCAGTGTAGCTGTAGTTACAGTAGTTTATGAGGCAGCAGTAGAGGTAGCATTATAGCTGTAGTTACAGTAGTTTATGAGGCAGCAGTAGAGGCAGCAAGCAGTATAGCTGTAGTTACAGTAGCCCGTGACTCACCTCCAGGCAAAAGGAGAAAGGTGTAACTGTAAACAATCAACAGGAACCGCAGACGACCCATTCCAGAGCCAGATCCCGACCCGTTCAGCCGCCGCATCGTGATGAACAGAACGTCTACCTCCGGAAGACAGAGCTGTATATTTGATATCACTGATATAGTCTTCCTGCTTCTTCTACATGTTCACATATTGCAATCGGGACCAGCTGTGCGCGCATGACGTCATTTGGACGGCAGGTCCACCGGAGCTCCGCCCCCCCCCCCATCTGCAGTGATTCGACATTGCTATCATTCCGACTGTTCATTGGAGGAATAAGCTGTCAGACAGTCAATAGGCATGCAGAGGCACAATAAATTACATTCTGCATCCGAGGTGAAGGTTTGTCGTAAGGATGGTTGAAGTTATGAATAACCTAGAGTTGTCCAAGCTTTTTGGATCATCTTATTTTGCCTCACATATAAATTCAAGTTCAACCTTTGAATTGAAATTTTACATGAAAATCATTAATTTCGAGATTTTTTGAAAATAATGTGGTTGTCATGAGATAGTAAGTTAAATTGTCTTATGAGTGAATAGCGACACCGTGTGGTGATGGGATTGAAATGTTACCTGTCACTGTTATAATTTACTCAACGTTAATGAAATGTCACCTGTCACTGTTATAATTGACTCAACGTTAATGAAATGTCACCTGTCACTGTTATAAATGACTCAACGTTAATGAAATGTCACCTGTCACTGTTATAAATGACTCAACGTTAATGAAATGTCACCTGTCACTGTTATAAATGACTCAACGTTAATGAAATGTCACCTGTCACTGTTATAAATGACTCAACGTTAATGAAATGTCACCTGTCACTGTTATAAATTACTCAATGTTAATGAAATGTCACCTGTCACTGTTATAAATGACTCAACGTTAATGAAATGTCACCTGTCACTGTTATAATTGACTCAACGTTAATGAAATGTCACCTGTCACTGTTATAATTGACTCAACGTTAATGAAATGTCACCTGTCACTGTTATAAATGACTTAACGTTAATGAAATGTCACCTGTCACTGTTATAAATGACTCAACGTTAATGAAATGTCACCTGTCACTGTTATGACTCAACGTTAATGAAATGTCACCTGTCACTGTTATAAATGACTCAACGTTAATGAAATGTCTCCTGTCACTGTTATAAATGATTCAATGTTAATTAATCAATCAAATTTATTTTATAAATCCGTTTTTACATCAGCAGTTGTCACACAGTGCTTCTACAGAAACTCTGAAACCCCATAGAGCAGCAATGCAGATGTAGAAGCACAGTGGCTAGGAAAAATTTGAACCTTAGAAGGTCAAGCAGGAAATGTGAAATGACACCTCATTAGGATATAGCTGCACACACAAAGTATTGTTGGGTAGAATATACACTACCGGTCAAAAGTTTTAGAACACAGACTCATTCAAGGGTTTTTTGTTATTTTTACTATTGTCTACATTGTAGAATAGTAGTGAAGACATCAAAACTATGAAATAACACATATGGAATCATGTAGTAACCAAAAAAGTGTTAAACAAATCAAAATATATTTTATATTTTTCAAAGAGCCACCCTTTGCCTTGTTGACAGCACACTCTTGGCATTCTCTCAACCAGCTTCACCTGGAATGCTTTTCCAACAGTCTTGAAGGAGTTCCCACATATGCTGAGCACTTGTTGGCTGCTTTTCCTTCACTCTGCAGTCCAACTCATCCCAAACCTTCTCATTTGGTTGAGGTTGGGGGATTGTGGAGGCCACGTCATCTGATGCAGCCCTTCATCACTTTCCTTCTTGGTCAAATAGCCCTTACACAGCCTGGAGGTGTGTTGGATCATTGTCCTGTTGAAAAACAATTGATAGTCCCACTAAACATAAACCAGATGGGATGGAGTATTGCTGCACAATGCTGTGGTAGCCATGCTGGTTAAGTGTGACTTGAATTATAAATAAATTACAAACCGTGTCACCAGCAAAGCACCCCCAGACCTCCTCCTCCATGCTTCATGGTGGGAACCACACATGCGGAGATCATCCGTTCACGCACACCGCGTCTCACAAAGACACAGCAGTTGGAACCAAAAATCTCAATTTTGGACTCCAGACCAAAGGATAGATTTCCACCGGTCTCATGTCCATTGCTCGTGTTTCTTGGCCCAAAACAAGGCTCTTCTTATTATTGGTGTCCTTTAGTAGTGGATTCTTTGCAGCAATTCGACCATGAAGGCCTGATTCACAGTTGCCTTTAACTCTGTGAAGCATTTATTTGGGCTGCAATTTCTGAGGCTGGTAACTCTAATGAACTTATCCTCTGCAGCAGAGGTAACTCTAGGTCTTCCTTTCCTGTGGTGGTCCTCATGAGAGCCAGTTTCATCATATCGCAGCAGAGGTAACTCTGGGTCTTCCTTTCCTGTGGCGGTCCTCATGAAAGCCAGTTTCATCACAGCGCTTGATGGTTTTTGCAACCGCAAGTGAAGAAACTTTAAAAGTTCTTGAAATGTTCCATATTGACTAACCTTCATGTCTTAAAGTAATGATGGACTGACCTTCATGTCTTTAAGTAATGATGGACTGACCTTCATGTTTTAAAGTAATGATGGACTGACCTTCATGTCTTAAAGTAATGATGGACTGACCTTCATGTCTTAAAGTAATGATGGACTGACCTTCATGTCTTAAAGTAATGATGGACTGACCTTCATGTCTTAAAGTAACGATGGCCTGTCCTTCATGTCTTAAAGTAATGATGGACTGACCTTCATGTCTTAAAGTAATGATGGACTAACCTTCATGTCTTAAAGTAATGATGGACTAACCTTCATGTCTTAAAGTAATGATGGACTGACCTTCATGTCTTAAAGTAATGATGGACTGACCTTCATGTCTTAAAGTAATGATGGACTGACCTTCATGTCTTAAAGTAATGATGGACGGACCTTCATGTCTTAAACTAATGATGGACTGACCTTCATGTCTTAAAGTAATGATGGACTGACCTTCATGTCTTAAAGTAATGATGGACTGACCTTCATGTCTTAAAGTAATGATGGACTAACCTTCATGTCTTAAAGTAATGATGGACTGACCTTCATGTCTTAAAGTAATGATGGACTGACCTTCATGTCTTAAAGTAATGATGGACTGACCTTCATGTCTTAAAGTAATGATGGACTGACCTTCATGTCTTAAAGTAATGATGGACTGACCTTCATGTCTTAAAGTAATGATGGACTGTCGTTTCTCTTTGCTTATGTGAGCTGTTCTTGCCATAATATGGACTTGGTCTTTTACCAAATAGGGTTATCTTCTATACACCAACCCTATGTTCTGTATACCAACCCTATGTTCTGTATACCAACCCTATCTCCTGTATACCAACCCTATATCCTGTATACTACCCCTATCTCCTGTATACCAACTCTATATCCTGTATACCACCCCTATATCCTGTATACCACCCCTATCTCCTGTATACCAACCCTATATCCTGTATACTACCCCTATCTCCTGTATACCAACCCCATCTCCTGTATACCAACCCCATCTCCTGTATACCAACCCCATCTCCTGTATACCAACCCCATCTCCTGTATACCAACCCCATCTCCTGTATACCAACCCTATGTTCTGTATACCAACCCTATCTCCTGTATACCAACCCTATGTTCTGTATACCAACCCTATCTCCTGTATACCACCCCTATCTCCTGTATACCAACCCTATCTCCTGTATACCACCCCTATCTCCTGTATACCACCCCTATCTCCTGTATACCACCCCTATCTCCTGTATACCAACCCTATCTCTTGTATCCCACCCCTATCTCCTCTATACCAACCCTATCTTCTGTATACCAGCCCTATCTCCTTTATACCACCCATATCTCATGTATACCAACCCTATCTCCTGTATACCAACCCTATCTCCTGTATACCAACCCTATCTCCTGTATACCACCCCTATCTCCTGTATACCACCCCTATCTCCTGTATATCACCCCTATCTCCTGTATACCAACCCTATCTCTTGTATCCCACCCCTATCTCCTGTATACCAACCCTATCTTCTGTATACCAACCCTATCTCCTGTATACCACCCCTATCTCCTGTATACCAACCCTATCTTCTGTATACCACCCCTATCTCCTGTATACCACCCCTATCTCCTGTATACCACCCCTATCTCCTGTATACCAACCCTATCTCCTGTATACCACCCCTATCTCCTGTATACCAACCATATCTCCTGTATACCAACCATATCTCCTGTATACAAACCCTATCTCCTGTATACCACTCCTATCTCCTGTATATCACTCCTATCTCCTGTATACCACTCCTATCTCCTGTATACCAACCATATCTCCTGTATACCAACCCTATCTCCTGTATACCAACCCTATCTCCTGTATACCAACCCTATCTCCTGTATACCAACCCTATCTCCTGTATACCAACCCTATCTCCTGTATACTACCCCTATCTCCTGTATACCAACCCTATCTTCTGTATACCACCCCTATCTCCTGTATACCAACCCTATCTCCTGTATACCAACCCTATATCCTGTATACCAACCCTATCTCCTGTATACTACCCCTATCTCCTGTATACTACCCCTATCTCCTGTATACCAACCCTATCTCCTGTATACCACCCCTATCTCCTGTATACCAACCCTATCTCCTGTATACTACCCCTATCTCCTGTATACCACCCCTATCTCCTGTATACCACCCCTATCTCCTGTATACCAACCCTATCTCCTGTATACCACCCCCATCTCCTGTATACCAACCCCATCTCCTGTATACCACCCCTATCTCCTGTATACTACCCCTATCTCCTGTATACCAACCCTATCTCCTGTATACCACCCTTATCTCCTGTATACCACCCTTATCTCCTGTATACCACCCCTATATCCTGTATACCACCCTATCTCCTGTATACCAACCCTATCTCCTGTATACCAACCCTATCTCCTGTATACCACCCCTATCTCATGTATATCACGCATATCTCCTGTATACCAACCCTATCTCTTGTATCCCACCCCTATCTCCTGTATACCAACCCTATCTTCTGTATACCAACCATATCTCCTGTATACCACCCCTATCTCCTGTATACCAACCCTGTCTTCTGTATACCAACCCTGTCTCCTGTATACCACCCCTATCTCCTGTATACCAACCCTATCTCCTGTATACCAACCCTATCTCCTGTATACCAACCCTATCTCCTGTATACCACCCCTATCCCCTGTATACCACCCCTATCTCCTGTATACCAACCCTATCTCCTGTATACCACCCCTATCTCCTGTATACCAACCCCATCTCCTGTATACCACCCCTATCTCCTGTATACTACCCCTATCTCCTGTATACCAACCCTATCTCCTGTATACCACCCCTATCTCCTGTATACCACCCATCTCCTGTATACTACCCCTATCTCCTGTATACCACCCCTATCTCCTGTATACCAACCCTATCTCCTGTATACTACCCCTATCTCCTGTATACCAACCCTATCTCCTGTATACCACCCCTATCTCCTGTATCCCACCCCTATCTCCTGTATACCACCCCTATCTCCTGTATACCAACCCTATCTCCTGTATACCAACCCTATCTCCTGTATACCACCCCTATCTCCCGTAGGGGTGTGATTGGTTGTCATTTAATAACAGTGCATCTCCAGGGGTGTGATTGGTTGTCATTTAATAACAGTGCAACTCCAGGGGTGTGATTGGTTGTCATTTAATAACAGTGCATCTCCATGGGTGTGATTGGTTGTCATTTAATAACAGTGCATCTCCATGGGTGTGATTGGTTGTCATTTAATAACAGTGCAACTCCAGGGGTGTGATTGGTTGTCATTTAATAACAGTGCATCTCCAGGTGTGTGATTGGTTGTCATTTAATAACAGTGCATCTCCAGGGGTGTGGCTCTTTGCGTGTCTTCAGTGTGTATCTCCACAGGCGAGGGCAGCCGTCTTTAAAGGCCCTGATGACATCACACGACACCACACAGTAACAGTGGACCTCTCTGAGGAGGCTGCAGGCTGCGGCCAGGGAGCGCAGGGCGGAGTCCAGCTCTGGAGACGAGGTGGTCTGCAGTATGATTGTCTCCAGGGCGTGGCTGTAGCTCTGGGTGACCAGGTGTGTCTGCTGGACCAGGTCAGTAAATGTGAGGAGTTCCAGGTGCTGCAGAGGAACGCTGGGCTGCAATACGGAGCTGAAATGATCCATGGGAAGAGTGTGGTCCAATATCAGGCTTACCTGGAATATATTACACATTAATACACATATTACTACAACATATTACACATTAATACACATATTACTACAACATATTACACATTAATACACATATTACTACAATATATTAAAACATTACACATTAATACACATATTACTACAACATTACACATTAATACACATATTACTACAACATTACACATTAATACACATATTACTACAACATTACACATTAATACACATATTACTACAACATTACACATTAATACACATATTACTACATTACACATTAATACACATATTACTACAACATATTACACATAGTACTACAACATATCACACATTAATACACATATTACTACAACATACTACAACATTACACATTAATACACATATTACTACAACATTACACATTAATACACATATTACTACAACATACTACAACATTACACATTAATACACATATTACTACAACATAGTACTACAACATATTACACATAGTACTACAACATATCACACATTAATACACATATTACTACAACATACTACAACATAGTACTACAACATATTACACATTAATACACATATTACTACAACATATTACACATTAATACACATATTACTACAACATATTACACAATACACATATTACTACAACATAGTACTACAACATATTGCACAGTACTACAACACAGTACTACAACATTACACATTAATACACATATTACTACAACATAGTACTACAACATATTGCACAGTACTACAACATTACACATTAATACACATATTACTACAACATAGTACTACAACATTATTACACAGTACTACAACATTACACATTAATACACATATTACTACATTACACATTAATACACATATTACTACAACATATTACACATAGTACTACAACATATCACACATTAATACACATATTACTACAACATACTACAACATTACACATTAATACACATATTACTACAACATTACACATTAATACACATATTACTACAACATACTACAACATTACACATTAATACACATATTACTACATTACACATTAATACACATATTACTACAACATAGTACTACAACATATTACACATAGTACTACAACATATCACACATTAATACACATATTACTACAACATACTACAACATAGTACTACAACATATTACACATTAATACACATATTACTACAACATATTACACAATACACATATTACTACAACATAGTACTACAACATATTGCACAGTACTACAACACAGTACTACAACATTACACATTAATACACATATTACTACAACATAGTACTACAACATATTGCACAGTACTACAACATTACACATTAATACACATATTACTACAACATAGTACTACAACATTATTACACAGTACTACAACATTACACATTAATACACATATTACTACAACATAGTACTACAACATATTGCACAGTACTACAACATATCACACATTAATACACATATTACTACAACATAGTACTACAACATTATTACACAGTACTACAACATTACACATTAATACACATATTACTACAACATAGTACTACAACATATTGCACAGTACTACAACATATCACACATTAATACACATATTACTACAACATAGTACTACAACATTATTACACAGTACTACAACATTACACATTAACATAGCATTAATACATACACATTATTACAACATTATTAGACATGAATACAACATTATTAGACACGAATACAACATTATTAGACACGAATACAACATTATTAGACATGAATACAACATTATTAGACACGAATACAACATTATTAGACACGAATACAACATTATTAGACACGAATACAACATTATTAGACACGAATACAACATTATTAGACACGAATACAACATTATTAGACACGAATACAACATTATTAGACACGAATACAACATTATTAGACACGAATACAACATTATTAGACACGAATACAACATTATTAGACACGAATACAACATTATTAGACATGAATACAACATTATTAGACATGAATACAACATTAGACATGAATACAACATTAGACATGAATACAACATTATTAGACATGAATACAACATTATTAGACATGAATACAACATTATTAGACACGAATACAACATTATTAGACACGAATACAACATTATTAGACACGAATACAACATTATTAGACACGAATACAACATTAGACACGAATACAACATTATTAGACATGAATACAACATTATTAGACACGAATACAACATTATTAGACATGAATACAACATTATTAGACATGAATACAACATTATTAGACACGAATACAACATTATTAGACACGAATACAACATTATTAGACACGAATACAACATTATTAGACACGAATACAACATTATTAGACACGAATACAACATTAGACACGAATACAACATTATTAGACATGAATACAACATTATTAGACACGAATACAACATTATTAGACATGAATACAACATTATTAGACATGAATACAACATAGTACACACATTAATAGAGCATACAATACAGGGCATTCAGAAAGTATTCAGACCCCTTGAATTTTTCCACATTTTGTTACGTTACAGCCTTATTCTAAAATAATTCTATGCTTTTTTCCCCCTCATCAACCTATACACAATACCCCATATTGACAAAGGAAAAACAAGTTTTAGATATTTTTGCAAATGTATAAAAAAAAATTTTTTTTAAGAAATATGACATTTACATAAGTATTCAGACCCTTTACTCAGTACTTTGTTGAAGCACCTTTGGCAGCGATTACAACCTTGAGTCTTCTTGGGTATGACGCTACAAGCTTGTCACACCTGTATTCTGGGAGTTTCTCCCATTCTTCTCTGCAGATCCTCTCAAGGTCTGTCAGGTTGGATGGAGAGCGTCGCTGCACAGCTATTTTCAGGTCCTAGTCCGGGCTCTGGCTGGGCCACTCAAGGACATTCAGAGACTTGTCCCGAAGCCACTCCTGCATTGTCTTGGCTGTGTGCTTAGGGTCGTTGTCCTGTTGGAAAGTGAACCTTTGCCCCAGTCTGAGGTCCTGAGCGCTCTGGAGCAGGTCTTTCATCATGGATCTCTCTGTACTTTTCTCCATTCATCTTTCCCTCGATCCTGACTAGTCTCTCAGTCCTGACTGCTGAAAAACGTTACCCACAGCATGATGCTGCCACCACCATGCTTCACCGTAGGGATGGTGCCAGGTTTCCTCCAGACGTGACACTTGGCATTCAGGCCAAAGAGTTCAATCTTGGTTTCATCAAACCAGAGAATCTTGTTTCTCATGGTCTGAGAGTCTTTAGAGTCTTTTGGCAAACTCCAAGCGGGCTGTCATGTGCCTTTTACTGAGGAGTGGCTTCCGTCTGGCCACTCTACCATAAAGGCCTGATTGGTGGAGTGCTGCAGAGATGGTTGTCCTTCTGGAAGGTTCTCCCATCCCCACATAGTGTCACGACTTCTGCCGAAGTTGGTCCCTCTCCTTGTTTGCCAGTTGACGTCACCGGCTTTCTAGTCACCACCGATACATGTTTCATTCATACACACCTGGTTTCCATTCTATTAATTAATGTTCCTTATTTAACCCTCGGGCTTCCCTCTCTGTTTTGTGCGTTATTGTTCGTTCTTTTGTGCTCTGGAAGATTGTGTTTTTTCATTGTTGGTACATTACTGACTCTGCATTTTTCCCAACAACCTCACACATAGGAGCTCCATCAGAGTGACCATCAGGTTCTTGTTCACCTCCCTGATCAAGGCCCTTCTCCCGATTGCTCAGTTTGGCTGGGCGGCCAGCTCTAGGAAGAGTCTTGGTGGTTCCAAACTTCTTCCATTTCAGAATGATGGTCACTGTGTTCTTGGGTACCTTCAATGCTGCAGAAATGTGTTGGTACCCTTCCCTAGATCTGTGCCTCGACACAATCCTGTCTTGGAGCTCTACAGACAATTCCTTCGACCTCATGGCTTGGTTTTTGCTCTGACATGCACTATCAACTGTGTATTGGTATTTTATTAGAATCCCCATTAGCTGTTGCAAAAGCAGCAGCTACTCTTCCTGGGGGTCCACACAGAACACAGAACACAGAACACAGAACACAAAACATGTTAACAGAACATAATACAGAACATCAATAGACAAGAACAGCTCAAGCACAGAACTAAATACATTTTTTTAAAGGCACAAGTAGCCTTCATATCAATACAGACACAAACTATCTAGGTCAAATTGGAGAGAGGCGTTGTGCCGCGAGGCGTTGTGGCGTGAGGCGTTGTGGCGTGAGGCGTTGTGCCGTGAGGCGTTGTGCCGCGAGGCGTTGTGCCGCGAGGCGTTGTGCCGCGAGGCGTTGTGCCGAGAGGCGTTGTGCCGAGAGGCGTTGCTTTATCTGTTTTTTTAAACCAGGTTTGCTGTTTATTTGAGCAATATGAGATGGAAGGGAGTTGGATGCAATTAGGGCTCCATATAATACTGTACGCTTTCTTCAATTTGTTCTGGATTTGGGGACTATGAAAAGACCCCTGGTGGCATGTCTGGTGGGGTAAGTGTGTGTGTCAGAGCTGTGTGTAAGTTGACTATGCAAACAATTTGGGATTTAACACATTTTCAACACGTTTCTTCTAAAAAGAAGACATTATGCAGTCAGTCTGTCCTCAACTATTAGCCAAGAGAGACCGGCATGCATAGTATTTATATAAGCCCTCTGATCACAATGAAGAGCAAAATGTGCCGCTCTGTTCTGGACCAGCTGCAACTTAACTAGGTCTTTCCTTGCAGCACTGGACCACACGACTGGACAATAATCAAGATTAGACAAAACTAGAGCCTGCAGAACCTGCTTTATGGAGTGTGGTGTCAAAAAAGCAGAACATCTCTATCTCTACGGACAGACCTCTCCCCATCTTTACAACCACTGAATCTATATGTTTTGACCATGACAGTTTACAATCTAAGGTAACGTCAAGTCATTTAGTCTCCTCAACTTGTTCAACAGCCACACCATTCATTACCAGATTCAACTGAGGTCTAGAACTTATGGAATGATTTGTACTAATTACAATGCTCTTAGTTTTAGAGATGTTCAGGCCCGGTTTATTACTGGCCCCCCATTCCAAAACAGACTGCAACTCTTTGTTAACTTCTTTGGGACTGGGGGGGGGGGGGGGGGGGGGGGAGTATTGAGTAGCTTGGATAAAAAGGTGCCCAGAGTAAACTGCCTGCTACTCAGGCCTAAAAGCTAGAATATGTATATAATTAGTAGAGTTGGATATAAAACACTCTGAAGTTTCTAAAACTGTTTGAATGATGTCTGTGAGTATAACAGAACTCATATGGCAGGCAAAAACCTGAGAAAAAAGATAGAATAGGAAGTGGGAAATCTGAGGTTTGTAGTTTTTCAAGTCATTGCCTATCGAATATACAGTGTCTGTGGGGTCATATTGCACTTCCTAAGGCTTCCACTAGATGTCAACAGTCTTTAAAGGGGAGAGAAAGACAGCTGTTTCAACCAGGTGTCTGGCATGAGCTGATCACGCGCGCTCCCGTGAGAGGTAGCTGCGTTCCATTGCATTTCTAAAGACAAAGGAATTCTCCGGTTGGAACATTATTGAAGACTTATGTTAAAAACATCCTAAAGATTGATTATATACATCGTTTGACATGTTTCTACGGACTGTAACAGAACTTTTGGATTTTGTCTAGACCTAGTGATCGCGCCTACAACAAGGACTTATTTGGACATAAATTATGGACTTTATCGAACGAAACAAACATTTATTGTGGAACTGGGATTCCTGGGAGTGCTGCACTCAGATTATTGCATGGTGTGCTTTTTCCGTAAGTTTTTTTTTAAATCTGACACAGCGGTTGCATTAAGGAGAAGTGGATCTAAAGTTAAATGTATAACACTTGTATCTTTTATCAATGTTTATTATGATCAACATTTATAATGAGTATGATGCGTATATGGTTGAATCATCAGCATACATGGACACACATGCTTTGTTTAAAACCAGTGACAGGTTGTTGGTAAAACTAGAAAAGAGTAGAGGGCCTAGAGAGCTGCCCTGCGGTACAAAAACTGTGGGACCTTATATAGACAGGTGTGTGCCTTTCCAAATCATGTCCAATCAATTGAATTTACCACAGGTTTTTTTTAACCTTTATTCAACGAGGCAAGTCCGTTAAGATAAAAATTCTTATTAACAATAACAATAATTAACAATAATAATAACCCCAGCCAAAACCGGACAACGCTGGGCCAATTATATATTACCCCAAAAATATAAAATCTATTTTCGCTTTGTTATTATGAGGTATTGTGTGTAGATTGATGAGTTAAAAAACATTTGTTGTAATGTAACAAAATGTGGAAAAAGTCAAGGGGTCTGAATACTTTCTGAATGCACTGCATATTAATACAACAGGTGTAGACCTTACAAAGAAATGCAGTTAAGAAAATAATAGTTAAGAAAATATTTACTAAATAACCTAAAGTAAAAAAATAAAAAAATAAAGTAACAATCAAATAACAATGTGGAGGCTATATACAGGGTTTTACAGTACAGAGTCAATGTGGAGGCTATATACAGGGTGTTACGGTACAGAGTCAATGTGGAGGCTATATACAGGGTATTACGGTACAGAGTCAATGTGGAGGCTATATACAGGGTGTTACGGTACAGAGTCAATGTGGAGGCTATATACAGGGTGTTACGGTACAGGGTCAATGTGGAGGCTATATACAGGGTATTATGGTACAGAGTCAATGTGGAGGCTATATACAGGGTATTACGGTACAGAGTCAATGTGGAGGCTATATACAGGGTATTACGGTACAGAGTCAATGTGGAGGCTATATACAGGGTATTACGGTACAGAGTCAATGTGGAGGCTATATACAGGGTATTACGGTACAGAGTCAATGTGGAGGCTATATACAGGGTATTACGGTACAGAGTCAATGTGGAGGCTATATACAGGGTATTACGGTACAGAGTCAATGTGGAGGCTATATACAGGGTGTTACGGTACAGAGTCAATGTGGAGGCTATATACAGGGTGTTACGGTAGAGAGTCAATGTGGAGGCTATATACAGGGTATTACGGTACAGAGTCAATGTGGAGGCTATATACAGGGTATTACGGTACAGAGTCAATGTGGAGGCTATATACAGGGTATTACGGTAGAGAGTCAATGTGGAGGCTATATACAGGGTGTTACGGTTCAGAGTCAATGTGGAGGCTATATACAGGGTGTTACGGTTCAGAGTCAATGTGGAGGCTATATACAGGGTATTACGGTACAGAGTCAATGTGGAGGCTATATACAGGGTGTTACGGTTCAGAGTCAATGTGGAGACTATATACAGGGTATTACGGTACAGAGTCAATGTGGAGGATATATACAGGGTGTTACGGTTCAGAGTCAATGTGGAGGCTATATACAGGGTATTAGGGTACAGAGTCAATGTGGAGGCTATATACAGGGTATTACGGTACAGAGTCAAAGTGGAGGCTATATACAGGGTGTACTGGTACCGAGTCAATGTGGAGGATATATACAGGGTGTACTGGTACCGAGTCAATGTGGAGGATATATACAGGGTGTACTGGTACCGAGTCAATGTGGAGGTAAAGGTTAGTCAAGGTCATATGTAGGTAAGGGGTAAAGTGACTATGCATAGATAATAAACAGTGAGAAGCAGACTTGGTGCTCCGGTACCGCTTGCCGTGCAGTAGCAGAGAGAACAGTCTATGACTTGGGTGACTGGAATATCTTGACAATTCTTTGGGCCTTCCTCTAACACCGCATAATATATAGGTCCTGGATGGCAGGAAGCTTGGCCCCAATGATGTACTGGGCCATACGCACTACCCTCTGTAGCGCCTTACGGTCGGATGCCAAGCAGTTGCCATACCAGGCCGTGATGCAACAGGTCAGGATGCTCTCGATGGTGCAGCTGTATAACTTTCCAATCTCCAGAGGAGGAAAAGGTGTTGTCTTCATAACTTTCTTGGTGTGTTTGCACCATGTTAGTTTGCTGGTGATGCGGACACCAAGGAACAGTGAAGAGGCGACTCCGGGATGCTGGCCTTCTAGGCAGAGTTGCAAAGGAAAAGCAATATCTCAGACTGGCCAATAAAAACAAAAGATTAAGATGGGAAAAAGAACACAGACACTGGACAGAGGAACTCTGCCTAGAAGGCCAGCATCCTGGAGTCACCTCTTCACTGTTGACATTGAGACTGGTGTTTTGTGGGTACTATTTAATGAAGCTGCCAGTTGAGGACTTGTGTGGTGTCTGTTTCTCAAACTAGACACACAAATGTACTTGTCCTCTTGCTCAGTTGTGCACCAGGGCCTCCCACTCCTTTTTCCAGTTTGTGCTGTTCTGTGAAGGGAGTAATATACAGCGTTGTACGAGAGCTTCAGTTTCTTGGCAATTTCTCGCATAGAATAGCCTTAATTTCTCAGAACAAGAATAGACTGACGAGTTTCAGAAGAAAGTTATTTGTTTCTAGCCATTTTGAGCCTGTAATCGAACCCACAAATACTGGTGCTCCAGATACTCAACTAGAGTAAAGAAGGCCAGTTGTACTGCTTCTTTAATCAGAACAGAACAGTTTTCAGCTGTGCTAACATAATTGCAAAAGTGTTCTCTAATGATCAATTAGCCTTTTAAAATTATAAACTTGAATTAGCTAACACAATGTGCCAGTAGAACACAGGAGTGATGGTTGCTGATAATGGGCCTCTGTACACCTATGTAGATATTCCATGAAAATCAGCAGTTTGCTGCTACAATAGTCATTTACAACATTAACAATGTCTACACTGTATTTCTGATCACTTTGATGTTATTTTAAATGGACAATTGTTTTTGCTTTTCTTTTCAAAAACAAGGACATTTCTAAGTGACCCCAAACAATTGAACAGTAGTGTAGATGAAAACGCTCTTGGTAGACAGTGTGGTCTACAGCTTATCATAGGGTACTCTACCTCCGGCGAACAATACCGAGAATATTAGACATCACCAGCAGTTATTGACAAATAGACCTCGTCTTACCGGACGTAGCTGTTCTGTCGATGAACCGAAAACAACAACTATCCCAAATAATTAATATTAGACATCACACACCCCGCCCCTCGTCTTACTGGACAAAACTGTTCCGTCCTGCCGATGTAAGGAAAACCCAGCCGACTGTATATTATCCGCGTTCAGCCACGACTTGGTGAAACATAAGATATTACAGTTTTTAATGTCCCGTTGGTAGGATAAACTCAAACAGAGCTCATCCAGTTTATTCTCCAGTGATTGCACGTTGGTTAATAGAATGGAGATAGAGGCGGGTTACCCACTCGCTGACGAATTCTCACAGGCACCCTGATCTGCGCCCCCTGTGTTTCCTTATTTTCTTCATGTGAATGACAGGGATTTGGGCCTCGTCTGGGAGCAACATTATATCCTTCCTGTCAGACTCATTAAAGAGAAAATCCTTGTCCAGTTCGAGGTGAGTAATCGCTGTTCTGATGTCCAGAAGATGTTTTCTGTCATAAGAGACAGTAGCATCCACATTATGTACAAAATACGTTTCAAACCAAAAAAACACAAAATAGCAGAATTCAGGAGTCAGTAAAACGGCAGCCATCCCTTCCGGAACCATTCTTCTAATATTACATAAAACACATTATATACACCATACTACACACATTAAATACACCATACTACACACATTAAATACACCATACTACACACATTATATACACCATACTACACACATTATATACACCATACTACACACATTATATACACCATACTACACACATTATATACACCATACTACACACATTAAATACACCATACTACACACATTAAATACACCATACTACACACATTATATACACCATACTACACACATTATATACACCATACTACACACATTATATACACCATACTACACACATTATATACACCATACTACACACATTAAATACACCATACTACACACATTATATACACCATACTACACACATTAAATACACCATACTACACACATTATATACACTATAATACACACATTAAATACACCATAATACACACATTATATTATGGACGGTGAAGCTAAAATGTTAAATGCGGCTCCATTATAGATTTGAGAGCAAATGTTTTCATATGAGGCAATATCACAGAATGTCACCTTTTATTTGAGGGTATTTTCATAAATATGTTTTACTGTTTAGAAACTAAAGCACTTTATGATCTAGTCCCCCCCCCCCATTTGATCTAGTCCCCCCCATTTGATCTAGTCCCCCCCCATTTGATCTAGTCCCCCCCCATTTGATCTAGTCCCCCCCCATTTGATCTAGTCCCCCCCATTTGATCTAGCCCCCCCCATATGATCTAGTCCCCCCCATTTGATCTATCCCCCCATTTGATCTAGCCCCCCCATATGATCTAGTCCCCCCCATATGATCTAGTCCCCCCCCATATGATCTAGTCCCCCCCCATATGATCTAGTCCCCCCCATTTGATCTAGTCCCCCCCCCATTTGATCTAGCCCCCCCATTTGATCTAGCCCCCCCATATGATCTAGTCCCCCCCCATATGATCTAGTCCCCCCCCCTTATGATCTAGTCCCCCCCCCCATTTGATCTAGCCCCCCCATATGATCTAGTCCCCCCCCATATGATCTAGTCCCCCCCCATATGATCTAGTCCCCCCCCATTTGATCTAGTCCCCCCCCATTTGATCTAGTTCCCCCCCATTTGATCTAGTCCCCCCCATTTGAAGAAGTCATTAAGTTTTTTAATCAGAAGAACCATGTAAAAGAACCATGTCTGGACAGCATGTTTTTTATCCAAGTGTACAGTACATTACTCACCATTCACTTTCTATTGGGCAAAACATCATCCGAAATACAACCAAAACAAGCTGTAAATGCATCCAACGCGCGTGCTAGGAATAAACTGTTGACTACTTTAATACACTATAAGAGAATTTTGTCCAAATACTCACCTTCAAATGGGGGGGGGGACTAGATACGGTATATAAAGTACTTTCATTTCTAAATACCCTCAAATCAAAAGGTGACATTCATATGAATGTCTCATATGAAACATTCGATCTCAAATCCACTCCGTGGTTTAGCACCAGACTCACCTGAAGTATACTACACATTCTAATAGAATATAAAACACAACATATCATTAACATTAGACTTCATACATGGTGGGGATCCTTGTTAGTAAAACCCATAGAAAATAAAAAAAACGGACAGACAGCATTCCAAAGGACCATCTTCATGGATTACCCTGGTCCTAGATCTGTTCTTCTCTCCACAACAACCATCAGGAGTTGTCATGGATTACCCTGGTCCTAGATCTGTTCTTCTCTCCACAACAACCATCAGGAGTTGTCATGGATTACCCTGGTCCCAGATCTGTTCTTCTCTCCACAACAACCATCAGGAGTTGTCATGGATTACCCTGGTCCCAGATCTGTTCTTCTCTCCACAATAACCATTAGGAGTTGTCATGGATTACCCTGGTCCTAGATCTGTTCTTCTCTCCACAACAACCATCAGGAGTTGTCATGGATTACCCTGGTCCCAGATCTGTTCTTCTCTCCACAACAACCATCAGGAGTTGTCATGGATTACCCTGGTCCCAGATCTGTTCTTCTCTCCACAATAACCATTAGGAGTTGTCATGGATTACCCTGGTCCCAGATCTGTTCTTCTCTCCACAACAACCATTAGGAGTTGTCATGGATTACCCTGGTCCCAGATCTGTTCTTCTCTCCACAACAACCATCAGGAGTTGTCATGGATTACCCTGGTCCCAGATCTGTTCTTCTCTCCACAACAACCATCAGGAGTTGTCATGGATTACCCTGGTCCCAGATCTGTTCTTCTCTCCACAACAACCATTAGAAGTTGTCATGGATTACCCTGGTCCCAGATCTGTTCATCTCTCCACCATAACCATTAGGAGTTGTCATGGATTACCCTGGTCCCAGATCTGTTCATCTCTCCACCATAACCATTAGGAGTTGTCATGGATTACCCTGGTCCCAGATCTGTTCTTCTCTCCACAATAACCATTAGGAGTTGTCATGGATTACCCTGGTCCCAGATCTGTTCTTCTCTCCACAATAACCATTAGGAGTTGTCATGGATTACCCTGGTCCCAGATCTGTTCTTCTCTCCACAACAACCATTAGGAGTTGTCATGGATTACCCTGGTCCCAGATCTGTTCATCTCTCCACCATAACCATTAGGAGTTGTCATGGATTACCCTGGTCCCAGATCTGTTCTTCTCTCCACAACAACCATCAGGAGTTGGCATCCCAGAAACCCTAGACCCGCTCCAATTCACATACGGCCCCAACAGATCCACAGATGATGCAATCTCTTTTGCACTCCACACTGCCCTTTCCCACCTGGACAAAAGGAGCACCTACATGAGAATGCTATTCATTGACTACCGCTCAGCGTTCAACACCATAGTGCCCTCAAAACTCATCACTAAGCTAAGGACCCTGGGACTAAACACCTTCCTCTGCAACTGGATCCTGGACTTCCTGACGGACCGCCCCCAGGTGGTAAGGGTAGGTAACAACACATCCGCCACGCTGATCGTCAACACGGGGGCCCCTCAGGGGTGCGTGCTCAGTCCCCTCCTGTACACGACCAGGCAAGACTCCAACACCATCATTAAGTTTGCCGATGACACAACAGTGGTAGGCCTGATCCCCGACAATGATGAGACAGACTATTTACATTGCCCCTTCCTCTTCTACACTGCTTCTACTCTCTGTTATTATCTACGCATAGTCACTTTAATAACTATAGCCTCCACATTGACTCTGCACCGTAACACCCCGTATATAGCCTCCACATTGACTCTGTACCGGTACCCCCTGTATATAGCCTCCACATTGACTCTGTACCGGTACCCCCTGTATATAGCCTCCACATTGACTCTGCACCGTAACACCCCGTATATAGCCTCCACATTGACTCTGTACCGGTACCCCCTGTATATAGCCTCCACATTGACTCTATACCGGTACCCCCTGTATAAAGCCTCCACATTGACTCTGTACCAGTACCCCCTGTATATAGCCTCCACATTGACTCTATACCGGTACCCCCTGTATAAAGCCTCCACATTGACTCTGTACCGGTACCCCCTGTATATAGCCTCCACATTGACTCTGTACCGGTACCCCCTGTATATAGCCTCCACATTGACTCTGTACCGTAACACCCTGTATATAGCCTCCACATTGACTCTGTACCGTAATACCCTGTATATAGACTCCACATTGACTCTGTGCCGTAATACCCTGTATATAGCCTCCACATTGACTCTGTACCGTAATACCCTGTATATAGACTCCACATTGACTCTGTACCGTAATACCCTGTATATAGACTCCACATTGACTCTGTTCCGTAATACCCTGTATATAGACTCCACATTGACTCTGTACCGTAACACCCTGTATATAGACTCCACATTGACTCTGTACCGGTACCCCCTGTATATAGCCTCCACATTGACTCTGTACCGTAACACCCTGTATATAGA
Source organism: Oncorhynchus kisutch (assembly GCF_002021735.2). Lineage (NCBI taxonomy): Eukaryota > Metazoa > Chordata > Actinopteri > Salmoniformes > Salmonidae > Oncorhynchus > Oncorhynchus kisutch. The sequence continues at coordinate 2,229,528 of NC_034181.2, forward strand.
CTCCACATTGACTCTGTACCGTAACACCCTGTATTTCGCCCCGCTATTGTTATTTACTGCTGCTCTTTAATGATTTGTTATTCTCTTATCTCTTACTTATTTTTAGTTATGGTATTTTCTTAAAACTGCATTGTTGGTTAAGGGCTTGTAATTAACCATTTCACTGTAAGGTCTACTACACCTGTTGTTTTCAGCAACAAATGTAATTTGATTTGTCACTCCACATTAACCATAGGAGTGGACATTGTCACTCCACATTAACCATAGGAGTTGACAAGCCAGGCCCTGCACGTTACATGTGTATTTATTTCCCAATAAATGATTGATTGAAATAATAGTTTGGAGTTTCCTCCTCAAAGCACCTTTAACTGACCTTTAACCCCGGGTGTCTGTGCTTCAGTCCAGCCCACACGCTGTCCTCCAGAGGGGGGATGTATTTGGCAAAGCGCTCGCAGTACAACTCCATGGCCAGGAGGGGGCAGCGTTGAGGCAACAGCAGCTCATCCACCACCTTCTGGGACAGGCTGGAGAAGAAGAATGTAGCTACAATTATTAACTTAGAATCAAGTTGGTCTCTTTTTCATTTCTGATGTGATCAACTGTTGACTTCAAGCATCCTTCATTAATTTACACATGAGGATAAGTCTGAATGACCAAAAGTAGTGCACTACATAGGGAATAGGGCTCTGGTCTAAAGTAGTGCACTATATAGGGAATAGGACTCTGGTCTAAAGTAGTGTACTATATAGGGAATAGGGCTCTGGTCTAAAGTAGTATACTATATAGGGAATAGGGCTCTGGTCTAAAGTAGTGCACTACATAGGGAATAGGGCTCTGGTCTAAAGTAGGGCACTATATAGGGAATAGGGCTCTGGTCTAAAGTAGTGTACTATATAGGGAATAGGGCTCTGGTCTAAAGTAGTGCACTAGATAGAGAATAGGGAGCCATTTGGAACACAGCCAGGAGTTGAGCACCGTGGTTCTCTCCATACCTGGTATAGAACAGCCCTAGTGTGTTGAGAAGTGGACACAGTCCCAGTACCTCCACCACAGCCTCTGGCTCCACTTTACACACCAGTGTCTGATTGTTGACCAATAGACTCCTCAGGTTGGGGCTCTGCCGGGCCAAGACCCTCACCAGGGATTGGCTGAGGGTGAAGGGCACGCCCCTCAGGTCCAAGTGGGAGAGGAAGGCTCCTCCCACGTGTTCCGGAGATGCAGTGAGAGCGGCCTCCAGCCCTTCCTCCAGGTCGTGACCTATAGTCACATTTACATTAGTGTCATTTAGCATAGTGGTTCTAAACTCAAGTCCTCAAGTACTCCCAAACAGTACTCGTTGTTGTTGTAGTCCCAGACTTACTGTAGCCGATTTGAAATGGTTAGCTAGTTAACGGTGCGCTAGTAGAGTTCAATCAGCGACGTCATTCGCTCTGAGACCTTGAAGTGGTTGATTTTCGTCTAGCGGTCTTAACCACTGCCTCGCTGCAGCGTGGCGTCCAATATAGTTAGTCTGCATCTTATAAAATGTTTGTGTTCAGTTGCAGGTTCTTCTACCAACACCGGAGAACACTCAAAGATAATAAATCCATGTTTTTTATCGTGTGAGATATGTAGACATCTATATCTGCATGTGTGTAGACATCTATTTCTGCATGTGTGTAGACATCTATATCTGCATGTGTGTAGACATCTATATCTGCATGTGTGTAGACATCTATTTCTGCATGTGTGTAGACATCTATTTCTGCATGTGTGTAGACATCTATATCTGCATGTGTGTAGACATCTATTTCTGCATGTGTGTAGACATCTATTTCTGCATGTGTGTAGACATCTATTTCTGCATGTGTGTAGACATCTATTTCTGCATGTGTGTAGACATCTATTTCTGCATGTGTGTAGACATCTATTTCTGCATGTGTGTAGACATCTATTTCTGCATGTGTGTAGACATCTATTTCTGCATGTGTGTAGACATCTATTTCTGCATGTGTGTAGACATCTATTTCTGCATGTGTGTAGACATCTATTTCTGCATGTGTGTAGACATCTATTTCTGCATGTGTGTAGACATCTATTTCTGCATGTGTGTAGACATCTATTTCTGCATGTGTGTAGACATCTATTTCTGCATGTGTGTAGACATCTATTTCTGCATGTGTCCGCATCACATAGAAAACGACAAATTCCTGCAAAGATGCTGGGAAATGCAAGATGTGCGACAGCTAAGATGGCGACGAACCTCCTTGTGTGGTACACATTTTGGATTTACTTTCTTTCCGAGTTCTCTGTGATGTTTGTAGAACCACCTACAACTGGACACGGACATTTTATAAGATAACTCTTTTCCAGAATCGAGAATGAAGAGAGTACTGCCAGTGCCAGGTTAGTTGAAGAATCAATGACTGCATTTGGTCAAACCCGAAACGTCCAATAATGGATACCAGAAATCTTTGGTGATATCATATTATCTGGTGTACAAACTGAAGCTTCCCTCATGAAGAACGACTACTACTACTGAATTTGTGCAGTAGTGACTATGTAGAGATTTGTAGTGAATGTTTAGTTTATATACTACTCTTGTAGAGTTTTGTGGTGTTCAGTCGGAAAACAGTAGTGTTTCCAGCAGTAATCAGGTAGAGTTTTTTTTTACTACTTGTTGTTAGTAGTAAATATGTAGTCATATGTAACACTACAGCCAGACTACACCAGCTTTTTGTGACCGCAGAAGACAAAACAGGAAGTAGTTGGTTGTTGTTAGCTAGCTAGTGTTTCTGACAATCATCTGCCACTCTTCATCACATCCTGTCTTTTATAGCCCTTTATGCTGGAACCATCTGGAAGTTTAACTTGATTGTACGATTTTAGGAATACTTTCATGCTGTTGTTTAGCCGTTTATATAACTTTTTACCACATCAAAAAGATTGCTAGCCAAAATGGTCTTGTGTTTTGCCTAGATCTTTGCTATCTCCATTGAAATGTAGCTATGTCACCGTGTCATCATGCTAGCTAATAAGTATGCATGTTTGTATGCAAATGTACAGTATGTTCATATTGGTATACCCATTCTACCTAAATCTTTTGACCTGTTGCCAAGGTGACATTGTAACTGACGAAATGCTAATATTTCTCTGGGTTTTTTATATATATATTAGATAGATGTGTGCCAGACGCCGAACCCTCATCTCTGATTCTTCCCTGGACACGCAATATCAAGTGCGACTATAGGCTATTTAGTGTCGTCTCAAACAAATTATCCAAAGCCTATAGGCTACGAAGTGCATGCTGGGAAAAAGCACAGAGAAAAGTTATATTTCTAAGATAGCTGCCCGGGATGGTGTGAATAACACTAGGCTGCATTACACACGGCAATGGATATTCCAGCCCTGAGCACCGCCTGCTATGGTGGGCTGTGTAGGACTACGGTGGCCTATTTGTTCCTATTTAAGAAATAAGAGGTGTTTGACAGACTAAATTAGGCTATAGGAAGCTATACATAGATGTGTCGGTCCATTCCTCCATCCACTCTTTAAATAGCCTACCTCCGTGTCAATGAAGGGCTGTTAAGTTAAAACCAGGCCATAGGCCTTTTATTAACGAAAAATGGCAAAATGGCACAAGCCTAGATTGAAGAAAATAAAACCGATCTGATTATATAAAGTGATCTATAACAGCGCTTTGGTCTGCGATGCTTTATGGGGCGGCAGGGTAGCCTAGTGGTTAGAGCGTTGGACTAGTAACCGAAAGGTTGCAAGTTCGAATCCCCGAGCTGACAAGGTACAAATCTGTCGTTCTGCCCCTGAACAGGCAGTTAACCCACTGTTCCTAGGCCGTCATTGAAAATAAGAATTTGTTCTTAACTGACTTGCCTAGTAAAATAAAAAAAAATAAAAATGCTGGAAACGAGCTGTAAAAGACCCGGGAAGGACGTGACTCCAATGCATTATGGGAATATCTATGTTTAGTTTCTATGACATTCATTAACTGATCTACATACAACCTTCTATAGCCGAGACAAAAAAGTGGACTTTGCTTGGGAAGTAATCTAATCCTGTCACTATTACTTAGAAGTTGTTCCCTTTCTCTATAATAGCTGTTTAAATCCCAGGCAGCTTTTGGGGAAACACTTGTGACCTTCTCTCGTTGGGTTGAACCACAGAAGAAGAGTAGTAGCCAGCAGTTATATCTGAACATGTTCTGCATCAGTAGGTCTACTCCGTCTGGGGTGGAAAGGCAGGCCTACTCCGTCTGGGGTGGAAAGGTAGGCCTACTCCGTCTGGGGTGGAAAGGTAGGCCTACTCCGTCTGGGGTGGAAAGGTAGGCCTACTCCGTCTACGGTGGAAAGGCAGGACTACTCTGTCTACGGTGGAAAGGCAGGACTACTCTGTCTACGGTGGAAAGGCAGGCCTACTCTGTCTACGGTGGAAAGGTAGGCCTACTCTGTCTACGGTGGAAAGGTAGGCCTACTCTGTCTACGGTGGAAAGGTAGGCCTACTCTGTCTACGGTGGAAAGGTAGGCCTACTCTGTCTGGGGTGGAAAGGTAGGCCTACTCCGTCTGGGGTGGAAAGGTAGGCCTACTCTGTCTACGGTGGAAAGGCAGGCCTACTCTGTCTACGGTGGAAAGGTAGGCCTACTCTGTCTGGGGTGGAAAGGTAGGCCTACTCTGTCTACGGTGGAAAGGTAGGCCTACTCTGTCTGGGGTGGAAAGGCAGGCCTACTCTGTCTGGGGTTGAAAGGTAGGCCTACTCTGTCTACGGTGGAAAGGTAGGCCTACTCTGTCTACGGTGGAAAGGTAGGCCTACTCTGTCTGGGGTGGAAAGGTAGGCCTACTCTGTCTACGGTGGAAAGGTAGGCCTACTCTGTCTGGGGTGGAAAGGCAGGCCTACTCTGTCTGGGGTGGAAAGGCAGGCCTACTCTACTCTGTCTACTCTGTTGACTAGTAACTGAAAGGTTGCAAGTTCAAATCCCCGAGCTAACAAGGTACAAATCTGGCGTTCTGCCCCTGAACAGGCAGTTAACCCACTGTTCCTAGGCCATCATTGAAAATAAGAATGTGTTCTTGACTGACTTGCCTGGTTAAATAAAGGTATAAAAAAACTTTTTTTATTTTTTTATCTCTCAGGCTCTGGTCTGTCCAGGAAGTTAAAGGTTAAACGGTAGACATGTTTTCTGCTATCCACTTTGTGTTTTAATTATTATTTTGGGGTTTAGCTTCAGGGAGGGTTTAGGGTTTAGCTTCAGGGAGGGTTTAGGGTTTAGCTTCAGGGAGGGTTTAGCTTCAGGGAGGGTTTAGGGTTTAGCTTCAGGGAGGGTTTAGCTTCAGGGAGGGTTTAGGTGAAATATATTTTTCTGAAGACAGGGCCAATCTATTTCCATTTCAGAGAGGTCCGATTTTCTCCATGTAAGTCGTTCTCTAAATAACATTCACTCATTAACGGCTTCTAATTGGTCGTCTCTAACGGCATCTAATTGGTCGTCTCTTGTGCTTATCTTTATTTTCTAAAAGAAGGTTACAACAAACAGAGAATCTGAAGATAGTTAAATTAAAAATGAATGAAGACAAGGCCTCAAAGGGATTAACAAACAAAAGTATAATTAAGTTAATAAAAAATTAAAATTAAATTATGTTTGTATAAGCGTCTTATTTATTGTTTGATGCTATTAACCACAGTTAGAAAGTAGAGGAAATAACAATCGCACTAGTCTAATAGGGCACAGCACTGAAACAAGATGGCAACAGTGGTTTTGAATAGGCACACAGCAGTACTGTGTGGGCATTGTGTGGGCATTGTGTAGGCACTGTGTGGGCATTGTGTAGGCACTGTGTGGGCATTGTGTATGCACTGTGTGGGCATTGTGTATGCACTGTGTGGGCATTGTGTATGCACTGTGTGGGCATTGTGTATGCACTGTGTGGGCATTGTGTATGCACTGTGTGGGCATTGTGTATGCACTGTGTGGGCATTGTGTAGGCACTGTGTGGGCATTGTGTGGGCATTGTGTAGGCACTGTGTGGGCATTGTGTAGGCACTGTGTGGGCATTGTGTAGGCACTGTGTGGGCATTGTGTAGGCACTGTGTGGGCATTGTGTAGGCACTGTGTGGGCATTGTGTAGGCACTGTGTGGGCATTGTGTAGGCACTGTGTGGGCATTGTGTAGGCACTGTGTGGGCATTGTGTACTCTGTACCCCCCTGTATATAGTCTCCACATTGACTCTGTACCGGTATCCCCTGTATATAGCCTCCACATTGATTCTATACCGGTACCCCCTGTATATAGCCTCCTGTACCGTAACACCCTGTATATAGCCTCCACATTGACTCTGCACCGTAACACCCTGTATATAGCCTCCACATTGACTCTGCACCGTAACACCCCGTATATAGCCTCCACATTGACTCTGTACCGGTACCCCCTGTATATAGCCTCCACATTGACTCTGTACCGGTACCCCCTGTATATAGCCTCCACATTGACTCTATACCGGTACCCCCTGTATAAAGCCTCCACATTGACTCTGTACCGGTACCCCCTGTATATAGCCTCCACATTGACTCTATACCGGTACCCCCTGTATATAGCCTCCACATTGACTCTGTACCGGTACCCCCTGTATATAGCCTCCACATTGACTCTGTACCGGTACCCCCTGTATATAGCCTCCACATTGACTCTGTATCGTAACACCTTGTATATAGCCTCCACATTGACTCTGTACCGGTACCCCCTGTATATAGCCTCCACATTGACTCTGCACCGTAACACCCTGTATATAGCCTCCACATTGACTCTGCACCGTAACACCCCGTATATAGCCTCCACATTGACTCTGTACCGGTACCCCCTGTATATAGCCTCCACATTGACTCTGTACCGGTACCCCCTGTATATAGCCTCCACATTGACTCTGTACCGTAACACCCTGTATATAGCCTCCACATTGACTCTGTACCAGTACCCCCTGTATATAGCCTCCACATTGACTCTGTACCGTAACACCCTGTATATAGCCTCCACATTGACTCTGTACCGTAACACCCTGTATATAGACTCCACATTGACTCTGTACCGTAACACCCTGTATATAGACTCCACATTGACTCTGTACCGTAACACCCTGTATATAGCCTCCACATTGACTCTGTACCGTAACACCCTGTATATAGCCTCCACATTGACTCTGTACCGGTACCCCATGTATATAGCCTCCACATTGACTCTGTACCAGTACCCCCTGTATTTCGCCCCGCTATTGTTATTTACTGCTGCTCTTTAATGATTTGTTATTCTCTTATCTCTTACTTATTTTTAGTTATGGTATTTTCTTAAAACTGCATTGTTGGTTAAGGGCTTGTAATTAACCATTTCACTGTAAGGTCTACTACACCTGTTGTTTTCAGCAACAAATCAAATTTGATTTGTCACTCCACATTAACCATAGGAGTTGACAAGCCAGGCCCTGCACGTTACATGTGTATTTATTTCCCAATAAATGATTGATTGAAATAATAGTTTGGAGTTTCCTCCTCAAAGCACCTTTAACTGACCTTTAACCCCGGGTGTCTGTGCTTCAGTCCAGCCCACACGCTGTCCTCCAGAGGGGGGATGTATTTGGCAAAGCGCTCGCAGTACAACTCCATGGCCAGGAGGGGGCAGCGTTGAGGCAACAGCAGCTCATCCACCACCTTCTGGGACAGGCTGGAGAAGAAGAATGTAGCTACAATTATTAACTTAGAATCAAGTTGGTCTCTTTTTCATTTCTGATGTGATCAACTGTTGACTTCAAGCATCCTTCATTAATTTACACATGAGGATAAGTCTGAATGACCAAAAGTAGTGCACTACATAGGGAATAGGGCTCTGGTCTAAAGTAGTGCACTATATAGGGAATAGGGCTCTGGTCTAAAGTAGTGTACTATATAGGGAATAGGGCTCTGGTCTAAAGTAGTATACTATATAGGGAATAGGGCTCTGGTCTAAAGTAGTGCACTACATAGGGAATAGGGCTCTGGTCTATAGTAGGGCACTATATAGGGAATAGGGCTCTGGTCTAAAGTAGTGCACTATATAGGGAATAGGGCTCTGGTCTAAAGTAGTGCACTAGATAGAGAATAGGGAGCCATTTGGAACACAGCCAGGAGTTGAGCACCGTGGTTCTCTCCATACCTGGTATAGAACAGCCCTAGTGTGTTGAGAAGTGGACACAGTCCCAGTACCTCCACCACAGCCTCTGGCTCCACTTTACACACCAGTGTCTGATTGTTGACCAATAGACTCCTCAGGTTGGGGCTCTGCCGGGCCAAGACCCTCACCAGGGATTGGCTAAGGGTGAAGGGCACGCCCCTCAGGTCCAAGTGGGAGAGGAAGGCTCCTCCCACGTGTTCCGGAGATGCAGTGAGAGCGGCCTCCAGCCCTTCCTCCAGGTCGTGACCTATAGTCACATTTACATTAGTGTCAATTAGCATAGTGGTTCTAAACTCAAGTCCTCCCAAACAGTACTCGTTGTTGTTGTAGTCCCAGACTTACTGTAGCCGATTTGAAATGTTAACGGTTAACGGTGCGCTAGTAGAGTTCAATCAGCGACGTCATTCGCTCTGAGACCTTGAAGTGGTTGATTTTCGTCTAGCGGTCTTAACCACTGCCTCGCTGCAGCGTGGCGTCCAATATAGTTAGTCTGCATCTTATAAAATGTTTGTGTTCAGTTGCAGGTTCTTCTACCAACACCGGAGAACACTCAAAGATAATAAATCCATGTTTTTTATCGTGTGAGATATGTAGACATCTATATCTGCATGTGTGTAGACATCTATTTCTGCATGTGTGTAGACATCTATATCTGCATGTGTGTAGACATCTATATCTGCATGTGTATAGACATCTATTTCTGCATGTGTGTAGACATCTATTTCTGCATGTGTGTAGACATCTATATCTGCATGTGTGTAGACATCTATATCTGCATGTGTGTAGACATCTATTTCTGCATGTGTGTAGACATCTATATCTGCATGTGTGTAGACATCTATTTCTGCATGTGTGTAGACATCTATTTCTGCATGTGTGTAGACATCTATTTCTGCATGTGTGTAGACATCTATTTCTGCATGTGTGTAGACATCTATTTCTGCATGTGTGTAGACATCTATTTCTGCATGTGTGTAGACATCTATTTCTGCATGTGTGTAGACATCTATTTCTGCATGTGTGTAGACATCTATTTCTGCATGTGTGTAGACATCTATTTCTGCATGTGTGTAGACATCTATTTCTGCATGTGTCCGCATCACATAGAAAACGACTATTTCCTGCAAAGATGCTGGGAAATGCAAGATGTGCGACAGCTAAGATGGCGACGAACCTCCTTGTGTGGTACACATTTTGGATTTACTTTCTTTCCGAGTTCTCTGTGATGTTTGTAGAACCACCTACAACTGGACACGGACATTTTATAAGATAACTCTTTTCCAGAATCGAGAATGAAGAGAGTACTGCCAGTGCCAGGTTAGTTGAAGAATCAATGACTGCATTTGGTCAAACCCGAAACGTCCAATAATGGATACCAGAAATCTTTGGTGATATCATATTATCTGGTGTACAAACTGAAGCTTCCCTCATGAAGAACGACTACTACTACTGAATTTGTGCAGTAGTGACTATGTAGAGATTTGTAGTGAATGTTTAGTTTATATACTACTCTTGTAGAGTTTTGTGGTGTTCAGTCGGAAAACAGTAGTGTTTCCAGCAGTAATCAGGTAGAGTTTTTTTTTACTACTTGTTGTTAGTAGTAAATATGTAGTCATATGTAACACTACAGCCAGACTACACCAGCTTTTTGTGACCGCAGAAGACAAAACAGGAAGTAGTTGGTTGTTGTTAGCTAGCTAGTGTTTCTGACAATCATCTGCCACTCTTCATCACATCCTGTCTTTTATAGCCCTTTATGCTGGAACCATCTGGAAGTTTAACTTGATTGTACGATTTTAGGAATACTTTCATGCTGTTGTTTAGCCGTTTATATAACTTTTTACCACATCAAAAAGATTGCTAGCCAAAATGGTCTTGTGTTTTGCCTAGATCTTTGCTATCTCCATTGAAATGTAGCTATGTCACCGTGTCATCATGCTAGCTAATAAGTATGCATGTTTGTATGCAAATGTACAGTATGTTCATATTGGTATACCCATTCTACCTAAATCTTTTGACCTGTTGCCAAGGTGACATTGTAACTGACGAAATGCTAATATTTCTCTGGGTTTTTTATATATATATTAGATAGATGTGTGCCAGACGCCGAACCCTCATCTCTGATTCTTCCCTGGACACGCAATATCAAGTGCGACTATAGGCTATTTAGTGTCGTCTCAAACAAATTATCCAAAGCCTATAGGCTACGAAGTGCATGCTGGGAAAAAGCACAGAGAAAAGTTATATTTCTAAGATAGCTGCCCGGGATGGTGTGAATAACACTAGGCTGCATTACACACGGCAATGGATATTCCAGCCCTGAGCACCGCCTGCTATGGTGGGCTGTGTAGGACTACGGTGGCCTATTTGTTCCTATTTAAGAAATAAGAGGTGTTTGACAGACTAAATTAGGCTATAGGAAGCTATACATAGATGTGTCGGTCCATTCCTCCATCCACTCTTTAAATAGCCTACCTCCGTGTCAATGAAGGGCTGTTAAGTTAAAACCAGGCCATAGGCCTTTTATTAACGAAAAATGGCAAAATGGCACAAGCCTAGATTGAAGAAAATAAAACCGATCTGATTATATAAAGTGATCTATAACAGCGCTTTGGTCTGCGATGCTTTATGGGGCGGCAGGGTAGCCTAGTGGTTAGAGCGTTGGACTAGTAACCGAAAGGTTGCAAGTTCGAATCCCCGAGCTGACAAGGTACAAATCTGTCGTTCTGCCCCTGAACAGGCAGTTAACCCACTGTTCCTAGGCCGTCATTGAAAATAAGAATTTGTTCTTAACTGACTTGCCTAGTAAAATAAAAAAATAAAAAAATGCTGGAAACGAGCTGTAAAAGACCCGGGAAGGACGTGACTCCAATGCATTATGGGAATATCTATGTTTAGTTTCTATGACATTCATTAACTGATCTACATACAACCTTCTATAGCCGAGACAAAAAAGTGGACTTTGCTTGGGAAGTAATCTAATCCTGTCACTATTACTTAGAAGTTGTTCCCTTTCTCTATAATAGCTGTTTAAATCCCAGGCAGCTTTTGGGGAAACACTTGTGACCTTCTCTCGTTGGGTTGAACCACAGAAGAAGAGTAGTAGCCAGCAGTTATATCTGAACATGTTCTGCATCAGTAGGTCTACTCCGTCTGGGGTGGAAAGGCAGGCCTACTCCGTCTGGGGTGGAAAGGTAGGTCTACTCCGTCTGGGGTGGAAAGGTAGGCCTACTCCGTCTGGGGTGGAAAGGTAGGCCTACTCCGTCTACGGTGGAAAGGCAGGACTACTCTGTCTACGGTGGAAAGGCAGGACTACTCTGTCTACGGTGGAAAGGCAGGACTACTCTGTCTACGGTGGAAAGGCAGGCCTACTCTGTCTACGGTGGAAAGGCAGGCCTACTCTGTCTACGGTGGAAAGGTAGGCCTACTCTGTCTACGGTGGAAAGGTAGGCCTACTCTGTCTACGGTGGAAAGGTAGGCCTACTCTGTCTACGGTGGAAAGGTAGGCCTACTCTGTCTACGGTGGAAAGGTAGGCCTACTCTGTCTGGGGTGGAAAGGTAGGCCTACTCCGTCTGGGGTGGAAAGGTAGGCCTACTCTGTCTACGGTGGAAAGGCAGGCCTACTCTGTCTATGGTGGAAAGGTAGGCCTACTCTGTCTGGGGTGGAAAGGTAGGCCTACTCTGTCTACGGTGGAAAGGTAGGCCTACTCTGTCTGGGGTGGAAAGGCAGGCCTACTCTGTCTGGGGTTGAAAGGTAGGCCTACTCTGTCTACGGTGGAAAGGTAGGCCTACTCTGTCTACGGTGGAAAGGTAGGCCTACTCTGTCTGGGGTGGAAAGGTAGGCCTACTCTGTCTACGGTGGAAAGGTAGGCCTACTCTGTCTGGGGTGGAAAGGCAGGCCTACTCTGTCTGGGGTGGAAAGGCAGGCCTACTCTACTCTGTCTACTCTGTTGACTAGTAACTGAAAGGTTGCAAGTTCAAATCCCCGAGCTAACAAGGTACAAATCTGGCGTTCTGCCCCTGAACAGGCAGTTAACCCACTGTTCCTAGGCCATCATTGAAAATAAGAATGTGTTCTTGACTGACTTGCCTGGTTAAATAAAGGTATAAAAAAACTTTTTTAATTTTTTTATCTCTCAGGCTCTGGTCTGTCCAGGAAGTTAAAGGTTAAACGGTAGACATGTTTTCTGCTATCCACTTTGTGTTTTAATTATTATTTTGGGGTTTAGCTTCAGGGAGGGTTTAGGGTTTAGCTTCAGGGAGGGTTTAGGGTTTAGCTTCAGGGAGGGTTTAGCTTCAGGGAGGGTTTAGGGTTTAGCTTCAGGGAGGGTTTAGCTTCAGGGAGGGTTTAGGTGAAATATATTTTTCTGAAGACAGGGCCAATCTATTTCCATTTCAGAGAGGTCCGATTTTCTCCATGTAAGTCGTTCTCTAAATAACATTCACTCATTAACGGCTTCTAATTGGTCGTCTCTAACGGCATCTAATTGGTCGTCTCTTGTGCTTATCTTTATTTTCTAAAAGAAGGTTACAACAAACAGAGAATCTGAAGATAGTTAAATTAAAAATGAATGAAGACAAGGCCTCAAAGGGATTAACAAACAAAAGTATAATTAAGTTAATAAAAAATTAAAATTAAATTATGTTTGTATAAGCGTCTTATTTATTGTTTGATGCTATTAACCACAGTTAGAAAGTAGAGGAAATAACAATCGCACTAGTCTAATAGGGCACAGCACTGAAACAAGATGGCAACAGTGGTTTTGAATAGGCACACAGCAGTACTGTGTGGGCATTGTGTGGGCATTGTGTAGGCACTGTGTGGGCATTGTGTAGGCACTGTGTGGGCATTGTGTATGCACTGTGTGGGCATTGTGTATGCACTGTGTGGGCATTGTGTATGCACTGTGTGGGCATTGTGTATGCACTGTGTGGGCATTGTGTATGCACTGTGTGGGCATTGTGTATGCACTGTGTGGGCATTGTGTAGGCACTGTGTGGGCATTGTGTGGGCATTGTGTAGGCACTGTGTGGGCATTGTGTAGGCACTGTGTGGGCATTGTGTAGGCACTGTGTGGGCATTGTGTAGGCACTGTGTGGGCATTGTGTAGGCACTGTGTGGGCATTGTGTAGGCACTGTGTGGGCATTGTGTAGGCACTGTGTGGGCATTGTGTAGGCACTGTGTGGGCATTGTGTAGGCACTGTGTGGGCATTGTGTAGGCACTGTGTGGGCATTGTGTATGCACTGTGTGGGCATTGTGTATGCACTGTGTGGGCATTGTGTATGCACTGTGTGGGCATTGTGTAGGCACTGTGTGGGCATTGTGTGGGCATTGTGTAGGCACTGTGTGGGCATTGTGTAGGCACTGTGTGGGCATTGTGTGGGCATTGTGTATGCACTGTGTGGGCATTGTGTAGGCACTGTGTGGGCATTGTGTAGGCACTGTGTGGGCATTGTGTAGGCACTGTGTGGGCATTGTGTATGCACTGTGTGGGCATTGTGTGGGCATTGTGTGGGCACTGTGTGGGCACTGTGTGGGCATTGTGTAGGCATTGTGTAGGCACTGTGTGGGCATTGTGTGGGCACTGTGTGGGCACTGTGTGGGCATTGTGTGGGCATTGTGTAGGCACTGTGTGGGCACAGTGTGGGCATAGTGTGGGCACTGTGTGGGCATTGTGTGGGCATTGTGTAGGCACTGTGTGGGCATAGTGTAGGCACTGTGTGGGCATAGTGTGGGCATTGTGTGGGCACTGTGTGGGCACTGTGTGGGCACTGTGTGGGCATAGTGTGGGTACTGTGTGGGCATAGTGTAGGCACTGTGTGGGCATTGTTTGTTTTTTTCACCTTTATTTAACCAGGTAGGCTAGTTGAGAACAAGTTCTCATTTGCAACTGTGACCTGGCCAAGATAAAGCATAGCAGTGTGAGCAGACAACAAAGAGTTACACATGGAGTAAACAATTAACAAGTCAATAACACAGTAGAAAACAAAGGGGGAGTCTATATACAATGTGTGCAAAAGGCATGAGGAGGTAGGCAAATAATTACAATTTTGCAGATTAACACTGGAGTGATGAATGATCAGATGGTCATGTACAGGTAGAGATATTGGTGTGCAAAAGAGCAGAAAAGTAAATAAATAAAAACAGTATGGGGATGAGGTAGGTAAAAAGGGTGGGCTATTGTGTGGGCATTAAGTAGTAGATACCCAAACGCTCAGTAGTTACACAGTAGTCTTAAGGGAGAATGATGTCGTGTTCACCAGTAGTGAAACATCCCAATGTATCCCTCATTACTACTGAAATGACAACAGGTTTATTACACATCTCAATAGCAAAGCAGGAGGTTTTGTGAAGTAATGACGATTCAGTAGTATTGTTCCATGAGGGTCCCCTGGTGACCAGGATGGGCCAAGGAAATGGATGGAAGCCATACTGTTACATCTGATTCAACTACGTCAACTAATCATCAAGGCCTTTGATGAGTTGAATCAGGTGAGTTAGTTTGGGGCGACAACAACGTGTGCTATCGGGAGGCACCTGAGGACCGGAGTTGAATCAGGAGAGTTAGTTTGGGGTGACAACAACGTGTGCTATCGGGAGGCACCTGAGGACCGGAGTTGAATCAGGAGAGTTAGTTTGGGGCGACAACGTGTGCTATCGGGAGGCACCTGAGGACCGGAGTTGAATCAGGTGAGTTAGTTTGGGGCGACAACAACGTGTGCTATCGGGAGGCACCTGAGGACCGGAGTTGACAAACACTGATTTCAGAAGACGCTCTTTATCTAGAGCGACTGAGGCTGCGTTTAAGACAGGCAGCCCTGTTCTTTTGACCAATCACCTCAGATTTATTTCTCATTCGATTTTTTTCAGAGCTGATCTGATTAGTTGTTGTTTACCTGAGTAGAAGAGAGGGACTCCTCCAGAACAGGACAGGGTCAAGGTTCGCAGGGGACCGCTGGTGGCCATGCGGAGGACAGACAGGGCAGCGCTGCGATTGGCTGGATCGCTCAGCGAACTGACGGTGATCTTCAGGTGACGGACCAATGGCAGGAGAGAGGAGAAATGCTGCAGAGCAGGGTCCTCCTGTTCCCCGGTCTCACACCTGCAGACGGAGAGAGTAGCAGGATCTATTGCAGTGCGATATCAGATTCAGACTGCAGAGAGCAGAGGGCAGAGAGCAGAGGGCAGTCTGGTCTATTAGCTGGTTTAATACATCAGTATTAGTTTAATGAAGCAACATAGTCTTTTAGTCCAAGTTTCTATTTTATTCATCTGGAATATATAATATATCTATATATTACTTTGAATGTCACCACAAATGCATACTGATTTAGGAAAAGGAATTGCAAACATGATATTGATTTATCGTTAATTGCATTTCCAATTGAGCTAAATGATTCCATATGTTACCACCACTAAATCTTTTCAAAACAATGGGCTACTGTTCTGGTCTTCTATATAATTAGACTACTGTTCTGGTCCTCTCTTCTATAACATTAGACTACTGTTCTGGTCCTCTCTTCTATTTATTTTCAACTCTCCATTTCGCAGCATTTCTCTTATTGAATTAAACTACTATTTTTTGCCTCAGTGAATCAACGTGAACTTATTCTGCCCAGGTTACCAAAACCATTTATCATTGTCGTGTATTTTGGCGTGTTACAGGCCCTGCGTGCAACGTGATGACTGACAAGTACAACTCTGAATCTGACCTTATTTCAGTGTACCGCCACACTCGCGGGTGGCTCATGGACTGCGACCACCTCGTACATACTGCCGACGCGCTTTCCCGTTCCTTTACCGACAGGTAGGAGAATATGTGGGCGAGGACCTCCTCGGGAAACTCCATTCCGCTGTCGACTCACCATAAATAGTACAGTAGGCTATTAACACAACAACAAGTTACATTGATATGTATTCGTTCTGTATAACAGCTGATCAATCCCTTGTGTGTGTGTGTGTTCGGTAAGCAGGAAACGAGAGAACTTTTTAAAAACGGAGTCCGAACCAGCTGAACTTGTCCAATACGAATTCGTTCTCCGTCGCAAAAAAACGTTTCAACAATTCCCTTCGCTCTGGTCGTTACTAAATACCACAGCAGCCACATAGGCAGAAACGCCATTTCTTTCTAAAGAAAATATACTCTTCAAATCTGGTTTTGTACCTAACCACACCGCAAAACGTAAATGAAGAAAAAAAAAGCACATTTTTGTTTTCATTCATTGTTATGATTTGCCAATTTAGACTTTGTGACTGTGCTATCTAGTGGAAACTCTGCCGGAAAACGTCACTTCCGGGTTGAGCCTCATAATAGTTTCCAGATAGCAAAAAATATCCCCCGTTTGCAGTGGTGTAAAGTACTTTAGTGAAAATACCCCCCAAAAAGTACTGAAGTAGTATCTGTACTTTACTATTTATATTTTGAAAACTCTTACTTCACTACATCCTAAAGAAAATGTACTTTTTACTCCATACATTTTCCCTGGCACCCAAAAGTACTTGTTACATTTTGAATGCTTAGCAGGACAGGAAAATTGTCAAATTCTCACACTTATCAAGAGAACATCCCTGGTCATCCCTACTGCCTCTGATCTGGAGGACTCACTAAACAGAGAACTTCCCTGGTCATCCCTACTGCCTCTGATCTGGAGGACTCACTAAACAGAGAACATCCCTGGTCATCCCTACTGCCTCTGATCTGGAGGACTCACTAAACAGAGAACATCCCTGGTCATCCCCACTGCCTCTGGTCTGAAGGACTCACTAAACAGAGAACATCCCTGGTCATCCCCACTGCCTCTGGTCTGGAGGACTCACTAAACAGAGAACATCCCTGGTCATCCCCACTGCCTCTGGTCTGGAGGACTCACTAAACACATGCTGCGTTTGTAAATGTTGTCTGAGTTTTGCAGTGAGCCCCTGGCTATCCGTAAATAAATAAATCAAGAAAATGGTGCAGTCTGGTTTGCTTAATATAAGGAATTTGAAACTATTTATACTTTTACTTTTGATAAGTAGTATATTTTCTCAATTACATTTACTTTTTGATATATATATTTATATATTTAAGTATGTAACCTTTATTTAACTAGGCAAGTCAGTTAAGAACCACTTGCACTGAGATGCAGTGCCTTAGACCGCTGCACCACTTGGGAGCACAATATTTAAAACTTTTACTCAAGTAGTACTTTACTGGGTGACTTTTACTTGAGTCATTTTCTATTAAGGTATCTTTACTTTTACTCAACTATGACAATTGGGTACTTTTGCTATTGTCCGCGGGCGCTACGTCCAGCGGGCGAGTGCAGTTTACCATTCAAGACATGATTTGCATCTCTGTGGGTAGCAGTTTCTTTCTATCAATAAATGACGCTCCCTTAACCGCTTCACCCACTTGAAGAGAAGTGTTGGTCACAACCGCCAGTAGGTGGCGGCACCTCTTAAACACCACAGAAGAAGCGGGGAAGCCTGAACAGGAAGTTCTTCGTAGTTTACCATCCTCCCTGTCGTCACTAGTTACCACAGCTAAATCTAGCCTATTTCTAAAAAATATATATTCTTAAAATTTGATTTTAAACATAACCCTAAGCGTAAACACTCATAACCTTATATTAAGACTCCAACACTTAATTGTGTTTTTTTTTGTATAATTTTTTACAACGTAACCCTTTGTGGCTGTGGTAACTAACGTTAGTTGAAACCATCCTCCATCGACACTTTTGATGGGAGAAACACGCAGGGAAGAAAATAGGAGTAGAGAGATGGTAGTGCAGGGAATACCATGCAGGAGAACGATCATGGCATACTAATAGTAAAAGGTGGACTTTGTTGTTATAGCGCAAGTGATATTGTGAAGTATGCGCTTGGAAAAGGAGTCAGTCAGATTGACCAGGAGTGGTCTTATTCTTGAGTCATTGTATTTCTGAAGAACAGGGGAAAGATTGCAGTGAGCCTCAAAATAATCCAGACAACAGACGTTTTGTGTTTTGAACTTCGGAGTAGAGACACCCGTCAAAGGAGTCATCTCAGGGGTGACGACGAATGTTCAGGTTGAATCCCTGAGGAGAATTCCTGATGTGGTTGGTGTCCGGCATCTGACCCGCTGGGTGACTGAAGGAAAAGAAGAGTCTGTCGGTCCTGTTGTTTCATTAAGAGCAAATACCTACACGTCAAGCTTGGTTACGTCAGATACTCTGTACGAGTTTGTGTCCCCAAACCACTGCAGCGTAAGAACTGTTAAGGATTTGGCCATGTTTCACGGACAGACAGACAGACAAGAGTATATTGAAGAACGGTGTGTAGAAGGGCGACGGTGTTGTAATTGTGGGGGGGGGGGGGCATGATCCCTAATTCCCTGTAAGGGTGAAGGAGATTGAGGTGGCAGAAGTCAGAACGACCACCAGATGACTCAATGCTAACTGGGAAGTCCTTGTGACACGTTGAAATTCTACAGTACATTGCCATTTTCAATAAATATCCAATGATCATTTCATATTTCACTGTTCTGTTTCAATCAAATAAAATGGAGGTTTACCAAACATTGGCCAATCAATGCAGTTTCAAATCATGTTACCAAGTGTTCTGAAAGCTCAACAATTAAAAGTTATTAATTTGAGGAGGGTATGGGAAAATAATGTTTCTGTAAATAGCTAATGAAACAAAACACAGGTTTCCGTGTGCGGTCAGTTCATTTAATTGGTGAACACCAGGGTTAATCCAAAATCTAGAGCAAATAGAAGCAACATACAAAAACCAGAGTTAGTTAGATAGAGACTCCCAGTTCCCAGAAGAGGTGTGATACGAATCCTGATGTTTGACCATATCAGAAGTAGTAGAGAGGCACGGAGTGTGATCAGGAGGACACTTGAGGTTCCATTACTTATCTCTTGACTTTTAACACAAGTCTCCTTATTGACACTGATTAATGATTACAGATACAGTTTAACAAAGATGACAGTTTAGTAGTTTTCCAGAACAAAATCTTTTTCTATGGTCAGTCACCACACACTACTGACAACGCTGCCTGGGGTTGTGCAATATACTGTTTCTACAAAATACATCATTGTCCCAAATGGCTCCCTATTCCCTTTAAAGTGCACTACATTTGACCAGGGCCCATGGGGTAGTAGTGCACTACATAGGGAATAGGGTTTCATTTGGGACATCCCATACAGGATACAGTCCTTGTATCAGTACAGACTGGCTCCAGAATCTGTCCTCTAGTGGGTCTGTGGATGTTCAGTCTGTCCACTAGTGGGTCTGTGGATGTTTAGCCTGTCTGTGGATGTCTAGTCTGTCCTCCAGTGGGTCTGTGGATGTTCAGTCTGTCCACTAGTGGGTCTGTGGATGTTTAGTCTGTCTGTGGATGTCTAGTCTGTCCTCCAGTGGGTCTGTGGATGTTTAGTCTGTCCTCTAGTGGGTCTGTGGATGTTTAGCCTGTCCACTAGTGGGTCTGTGGATGTTTAGTCTGTCCTCCAGTGGGTCTGTGGATGTTCAGTCTGTCCTCTAGTGGGTCTGTGGATGTTTAGTCTGTCCTCTAGTCTGTCTGTGGATGTCTAGTCTGTCCTCCAGTGGGTCTGTGGATGTTTAGCCTGTCCACTAGTGGGTCTGTGGATGTTTAGTCTGTCCTCCAGTGGGTCTGTGGATGTTCAGTCTGTCCTCTAGTGGGTCTGTGGATGTTTAGTCTGTCCTCTAGTCTGTCTGTGGATGTTCAGTCTGTCCTCCAGTGGGTCTGTGGATGTTTAGTCTGTCCTCCAGTGGGTCTGTGGATGTTCAGTCTGTCCTCCAGTGGGTCTGTGGATGTTTAGTCTGTCTGTGGATGTTTAGTCTGTCCTCTAGTGGGTCTGTGGATGTTTAGTCTGTCCTCCAGTGGGTCTGTGGATGTTTAGTCTGTCCTCCAGTGGGTCTGTGGATGTTCAGTCTGTCCTCCAGTGGGTCTGTGGATGTTTAGTCTGTCCTCCAGTGGGTCTGTGGATGTTTAGTCTGTCCTCCAGTGGGTCTGTGGATGTTCAGTCTGTCCTCCAGTGGGTCTGTGGATGTTTAGTCTGTCCTCCAGTGGGTCTGTGGATGTTTAGTCTGTCCTCTAGTGGGTCTGTGGATGTTTAGTCTGTCCTCCAGTGGGTCTGTGGATGTTTAGTCTGTCCTCCAGTGGGTCTGTGGATGTTCAGTCTGTCCTCCAGTGGGTCTGTGGATGTTTAGTCTGTCTGTGGATGTTTAGTCTGTCCTCCAGTGGGTCTGTGGATGTTCAGTCTGTCCTCCAGTGGGTCTGTGGATGTTTAGTCTGTCTGTGGATGTTCAGTCTGTCCTCTAGTGGGTCTGTGGATATTCAGTCTGTCCTCTAGTGGGTCTGTGGATGTTTAGTCTGTCCTCTAGTGGGTCTGTGGATGTTTAGTCTGTCCTCCAGTGGGCCTGTGGATGTTCAGTCTGTCCTCCAGTGGGTCTGTGGATGTCTAGTCTGTCCTCTAGTGGGTCTGTGGATGTTGAGTCTGTCTGTGGATGTCTAGTCTGTCCTCCAGTGGGCCTGTGGATGTTTAGTCTGTCCTCTAGTGGGTCTGTGGATGTTCAGTCTGTCCACTAGTGGGTCTGTGGATGTCTATTCTGTCCTCCAGTGGGTCTGTGGATGTTTAGTCTGTCCTCCAGTGGGTCTGTGGATGTTTAGTCTGTCCTCCAGTGGGTCTGTGGATGTTCAGTCTGTCCTCCAGTGGGTCTGTGGATGTTTAGTCTGTCTGTGGATGTTTAGTCTGTCCTCTAGTGGGTCTGTGGATGTTTAGTCTGTCCTCCAGTGGGTCTGTGGATGTTTAGTCTGTCCTCCAGTGGGTCTGTGGATGTTCAGTCTGTCCTCCAGTGGGTCTGTGGATGTTTAGTCTGTCCTCCAGTGGGTCTGTGGATGTTTAGTCTGTCCTCCAGTGGGTCTGTGGATGTTCAGTCTGTCCTCCAGTGGGTCTGTGGATGTTTAGTCTGTCCTCCAGTGGGTCTGTGGATGTTTAGTCTGTCCTCTAGTGGGTCTGTGGATGTTTAGTCTGTCCTCTAGTGGGTCTGTGGATGTTTAGTCTGTCCTCCAGTGGGCCTGTGGATGTTTAGTCTGTCCTCCAGTGGGTCTGTGGATGTTCAGTCTGTCCTCCAGTGGGTCTGTGGATGTTTAGTCTGTCTGTGGATGTTTAGTCTGTCCTCCAGTGGGTCTGTGGATGTTCAGTCTGTCCTCCAGTGGGTCTGTGGATGTTTAGTCTGTCTGTGGATGTTCAGTCTGTCCTCTAGTGGGTCTGTGGATGTTCAGTCTGTCCTCTAGTGGGTCTGTGGATGTTTAGTCTGTCCTCTAGTGGGTCTGTGGATGTTTAGTCTGTCCTCCAGTGGGCCTGTGGATGTTCAGTCTGTCCTCCAGTGGGTCTGTGGATGTCTAGTCTGTCCTCCAGTGGGCCTGTGGATGTTTAGTCTGTCCTCTAGTGGGTCTGTGGATGTTCAGTCTGTCCACTAGTGGGTCTGTGGATGTCTAGTCTGTCCTCCAGTGGGCCTGTGGATGTTTAGCCTGTCCTCTAGTGGGTCTGTGGATGTTTAGCCTGTCCTCTAGTGGGTCTGTGGATGTTTAGCCTGTCCTCTAGTGGGTCTGTGGATGTTTAGCCTGTCCTCCAGTGGGTCTGTGGATGTCTAGTCTGTCCTCCAGTGGGTCTGTGGATGTCTAGTCTGTCCTCCAGTGGGTCTGTGGATGTCTAGTCTGTCCTCCAGTGGGCCTGTGGATGTTTAGCCTGTCCTCTAGTGGGTCTGTGGATGTTTAGCCTGTCCTCCAGTGGGTCTGTGGATGTCTAGTCTGTCCTCCAGTGGGCCTGTGGATGTTTAGCCTGTCCTCCAGTGGGTCTGTGGATGTCTACATCCGGAACACCCCGAAGCGTGTCCTCTGTGTCGGGGCATTGAGTGTAGCACTGAGACTCATTCCCAGAACCAGACGGGTGTCAGCCGGGTCGATGATACCGTCATCCCACAGCCTATCAGACGGGCAGAAGGACGGGCAGAAGAACATGGAAGATAAAACATAAGGTAAAACTTATATTCAGCATTTCACTGTAAGGTCTCCCTGTTGTATTCAGCATTTCACTGTAAGGTCTCCCTGTTGTATTCAGCATTTCACTGTAAGGTCTACTACACCTGTTGTATTCAGCATTTCACTGTAAGGTCTACTACACCTGTTGTATTCAGCATTTCACTGTAAGGTCTACTACACCTGTTGTATTCAGCATTTCACTGTAAGGTCTACTACACCTGTTGTATTCAGCATTTCACTGTAAGGTCTACTACACCTGTTGTATTCAGCATTTCACTGTAAGGTCTCCCTGTTGTATTCAGCATTTCACTGTAAGGTCTCCCTGTTGTATTCAGCATTTCACTGTAAGGTCTCCCTGTTGTATTCAGCATTTCACTGTAAGGTCTCCCTGTTGTATTCAGCATTTCACTGTAAGGTCTCCCTGTTGTATTCAGCATTTCACTGTAAGGTCTACTACACCTGTTGTATTCAGCATTTCACTGTAAGGTCTACTACACCTGTTGTATTCAGCATTTCACTGTAAGGTCTACTACACCTGTTGTATTCAGCATTTCACTGTGAGGTCTACTACACCTGTTGTATTCAGCATTTCACTGTAAGGTCTACTACACCTGTTGTATTCAGCATTTCACTGTGAGGTCTACTACACCTGTTGTATTCAGCATTTCACTGTAAGGTCTACTACACCTGTTGTATTCAGCATTTCACTGTAAGGTCTACTACACCTGTTGTATTCAGCATTTCACTGTAAGGTCTCCCTGTTGTATTCAGCATTTCACTGTAAGGTCTCCCTGTTGTATTCAGCATTTCACTGTAAGGTCTCCCTGTTGTATTCAGCATTTCACTGTAAGGTCTCCCTGTTGTATTCGGCATTTCACTGTAAGGTCTCCCTGTTGTATTCAGCATTTCACTGTAAGGTCTCCCTGTTGTATTCAGCATTTCACTGTAAGGTCTACTACACCTGTTGTATTCAGCATTTCACTGTAAGGTCTACTACACCTGTTGTATTCAGCATTTCACTGTGAGGTCTACTACACCTGTTGTATTCAGCATTTGACTGTAAGGTCTACTACACCTGTTGAATTCAGCATTTCACTGTAAGGTCTCCCTGTTGTATTCAGCATTTCACTGTAAGGTCTCCCTGTTGTATTCAGCATTTCACTGTAAGGTCTACTACACCTGTTGTATTCAGCATTTCACTGTAAGGTCTACTACACCTGTTGTATTCAGCATTTCACTGTAAGGTCTACTACACCTGTTGTATTCAGCATTTCACTGTGAGGTCTACTACACCTGTTGTATTCAGCATTTCACTGTAAGGTCTACTACACCTGTTGAATTCAGCATTTCACTGTGAGGTCTACTACACCTGTTGTATTCAGCATTTCACTGTGAGGTCTACTACACCTGTTGTATTCAGCATTTCACTGTAAGGTCTACTACACCTGTTGTATTCAGCATTTCACTGTAAGGTCTACTACACCTGTTGTATTCAGCATTTCACTGTAAGGTCTACTACACCTGTTGTATTCAGCATTTCACTGTAAGGTCTACTACACCTGTTGTATTCAGCATTTCACTGTAAGGTCTACTACACCTGTTGTATTCAGCATTTCACTGTAAGGTCTACTACACCTGTTGTATTCAGCATTTCACTGTAAGGTCTACTACACCTGTTGTATTCAGCATTTCACTGTAAGGTCTACTACACCTGTTGTATTCAGCATTTCACTGTAAGGTCTACTACACCTGTTGTATTCAGCATTTCACTGTAAGGTCTACTACACCTGTTGTATTCAGCATTTCACTGTAAGGTCTACTACACCTGTTGTATTCAGCATTTCACTGTAAGGTCTACTACACCTGTTGTATTCAGCATTTCACTGTAAGGTCTACTACACCTGTTGTATTCAGCATTTCACTGTAAGGTCTACTACACCTGTTGTATTCAGCATTTCACTGTAAGGTCTCCCTGTTGTATTCAGCATTTCACTGTAAGGTCTCCCTGTTGTATTCGGCATTTCACTGTAAGGTCTCCCTGTTGTATTCGGCATTTCACTGTAAGGTCTCCCTGTTGTATTCGGCATTTCACTGTAAGGTCTCCCTGTTGTATTCGGCATTTCACTGTAAGGTCTCCCTGTTGTATTCGGCATTTCACTGTAAGGTCTCCCTGTTGTATTCGGCATTTCACTGTAAGGTCTCCCTGTTGTATTCCGCATTTCACTGTAAGGTCTCCCTGTTGTATTCAGCATTTCACTGTAAGGTCTCCCTGTTGTATTCAGCATTTCACTGTAAGGTCTCCCTGTTGTATTCGGCACGTGACAAATAACCTTTGATTTGAGATACTCTTCATGATTCATTATAAGCACATTAATAATGCCATCATCGACTGGGTGATGCTGATATCTCACCTAGCGCTGGAGAAGTACGGGCTTCCTTCCTCTTCAAACCGTTTGACGATGGGTTCCTTCATGGCGGCCTCCTGCTCTGCTGTGAACTGAACATGGGACATTGCATATATTAGTCCTGTAACATCTTAGATCAGCCCGATCCACACCTCCCCTTGGGGACCCCCAGTCGATCCACAGCTCCCCTTGGGGACCCCCAGTCGATCCACAGCTCCCCTTGGGGACCCCCAGTCGATCCACACCTCCCCTTGGGGACCCCCAGTCGATCCACAGCTCCCCTTGGGGACCCCCAGTCGATCCACAGCTCCCCTTGGGGACCCCCAGTCGATCCACAGCTCCCCTTGGGGACCCCCAGTCGATCCACAGCTCCCCTTGGGGACCCCCAGTCGATCCACAGCTCCCCTTGGGGACCCCCAGTCGATCCACAGCTCCCCTTGGGGACCCCCAGTCGATCCACAGCTCCCCTTGGGGACCCCCAGTGGAGTAATACTGACCTCCTGTCCTCTCTAGTCCGCTGGTCTCTAGATGTTAACCCACTGAGAGATGGTGGAGTAATACTGACCTCCTGTCCTCTCTAGTCCGCTGGTCTCTAGATGTTAACCCACTGAGAGATGGTGAGGTAATACTGACCTCCTGTCCTCTAGTCCGCTGGTCTCTAGATGTTAACCCACTGAGAGATGGTGGAGTAATACTGACCTCCTGTCCTCTCTAGTCCGCTGGTCTCTAGATGTTAACCCACTGAGAGATGGTGGGGTAATACTGACCTCCTTGCCCTCTCTAGTCCGCTGGTCTCTAGTGATGGTCGCTAGTACGGTGGCAGCCTGCTCTCCACCCATCACAGAGATACGGGAGTTGGGCCACATGTACAGAAACCGGGGGCTGGAGGAGGGGAGGAGACATCTTGTTTACTGTACATGAGGAACCAAGGGTCCCTCTAGCTACCAGGAAAGAAGGACCTAATCCTAGGACCAACCCTCAGTAAAATAGTTCTGTCCATATAGGGCAGGGATCAACAATTAGATTCAGTCGCATAATTTTTTTTTCTTGAGTGGATGGAGGCCGGAACATAATTACAAATCATTTCTAGACTTCAAATTGACCACAAGAATCCCAAAACAGATATGTCAGACTAAAAGAAAATGATTTCAAACCTGGTTTACATTTGTGTCTCTATTATGTGCAGGAAAACTTCGGAACAGATTTCTTATATTAAATCACTTGGGAGCTGATTTCCTGGTGTTTCTACAATCTTATGTCCAACAATTAAAACTCCACTTATTTATTTTTGCTCAGTACTTAGGAGGCCAGATAACCCCCACCCGGACCACCAGTTGGGGAACACTGATATAGGGTGGTGTAGTGTGTACTATGTAGTGTGTACTATGTAGTGTGTAGGGTATACCTGTAGGCTCTGCCACACATGCCGTAGTTGCCCGCTCCGTACGAGCCGCCGATGATCACCGTGATCTTGGGCACGTTGGCACACGCAACCGCTGTGACCATCTTAGCCCCGTCCTTGGCGATGCCACCTGCCTCGTACTCCCTGCCCACCATGAAGCCTGCAGAGAAAGAGAGAGAGGGGAGAGGACAGAGAGGGGAGAGGGGAGAGGACAGAGAGGGGAGAGGACAGAGACAGAGGGGGAGAGGACAGAGAGGAGAGGACAGAGAGGGGAGAGGACAGAGAGGACAGAGAGGGGAGAGAGGACAGAGAGGGGAGAGAGGACAGAGAGGGGAGAGAGGACAGAGAGGGGAGAGGACAGAGAGGGGAGGAGGACAGAGAGGGGAGAGGACAGAAACAGAGAGGGGGAGAGGACAGAGAGGGGAGGAGGACAGAGACAGAGAGGGGGAGAGGACACAGAGAGAGGGGAGAGGACAGAAACAGAGAGGGGGAGAGGACAGAGAGGGGAGGAGGACAGGGGGAGAGGACAGAGAGGGGAGGAGGACAGGGGGAGAGGACAGAGAGGGGAGGAGGACAGGGGGAGAGGACAGAGAGGGGAGGAGGACACGGGGAGGAGGACAGAGACAGAGGGGGAGAGGACAGAGAGAGAGGGGGAGAGGACAGAGAGGAGGGATGACAGAGAGAGAGAGGGGAGGAGGACAGAGAGGGGAGGAGGACAGAAACAGAGAGGGGAGAGGACAGAAACAGAGGGGGAGAGAGGGGGAGAGGACAGAAACAGAGAGGGGGAGAGGACAGAGAGGGGAGGAGGACAGAGAGAGAGGGGGAGAGGACAGAGAGAGAGGGATGACAGAGACAGAGAGAGGGATGACAGAGACAGAGAGGGGAGGAGGACAGAGAGGGGAGGAGGACAGAGAGGGGAGAGGACAGAGAGGGGGGAGGACAGAGAGGGGAGAGGACAGAGAGGGGAGGGGACAGAAACAGAGAGGGGGAGAGGACAGAGGGAGAGGGGGAGAGGACAGAGAGGGGAGAGGACAGAAACAGAGAGGGGGAGAGGACAGAGAGGAGAGGAGGACAGGGGGAGGAGGACAGGGGGAGGAGGATAGAGAGGGGAGAGGACAGAAACAGAGAGGGGGAGAGGACAGAGAGGGGAGAGGACAGAGAGGGGAGGAGGACAGAGAGGGGGAGAGGACAGAAACAGAGAGGGGAGGAGGACAGGGGGAGGAGGACAGAGACAGAGAGGGGGAGAGGACAGAGAGGGGAGGAGGACAGGGGGAGGAGGACAGAGAGGGGAGAGGGGGAGAGGACAGAGAGGGGAGGAGGACAGAGAGGGGAGGAGGACAGAGAGGGGAGGAGGACAGAGACAGAGAGGGGGAGAGGACAGAGAGGGGAGGAGGACAGGGGGAGGAGGACAGAGAGGGGAGAGGACAGAAACAGAGAGGGGGAGAGGACAGAGAGGGGAGAGGGCAGAGAGGGGAGAGGACAGAGAGGGGAGAGGACAGAGAGGGGAGAGGACAGAGAGGGGAGGAGGACAGAGAGGGGAGAGGACAGAGAGGGGAGGAGGACAGAGAGGGGAGGAGGACAGAGAGGGGAGGAGGACAGAGAGGGGAGAGGACAGAAACAGAGAGGGGGAGAGGACAGAGAGGGGAGGAGGACAGAGAGAGAGGGGGAGAGGACAGAGAGAGAGGGGGAGAGGACAGAGAGGAGGGATGACAGGACAGAGAGGAGGAGAGGACAGAGAGGGGAGGAGGACAGAGAGGAGGGATGACAGAGAGGGGGAGAGGACAGAGATGGGAGGAGGACGGAGGGGGAGGAGGACAGAGAGTGACACAGGGTCAGAGCACAAAACAAAAAGATGAACCATTGAACTTCATACACCCTGCCAGCCATGTTTTGTAGAAGGAATCCATCTCGTCTGTACTTACCCGTGATGTTTTGTAGAAAGATAAGTGGAATGTTTCTTTGGCAGCATAACTCTATGAAATGAGTTGCCTGGAACAGGGCATGTCATTAGGACCTGCATTAGTCATTATGTACATAGTGGTTATTTTACTGTGAACTAAAAGATCCTGTCATAATGTGACAGATCCACTTCAACGGCATAAACTTACTTTCTTAGCAGACTCTGAGAACAGGACTCCATTGTTACCAATGATTCCAACAGGGTAACCAAATATCCTGGAGAACCCTGTGAACAGACATGAGAATGAATCAATCACACCTGTACTACAAAACCTAAACCCCCAGGTAGTATAAACTGATAAAGACCAGCCTAAACCCCCAGGCAGTATAAACTGATAGCGACCAGCCTAAACCCCCAGGTAGTATAAACTGATAGCGACCAGCCTAAACCCCAGGTAGTATAAACTGATAGCGACCAGCCTAAACCCCAGGTAGTATAAACTGATAGCAACCAGCCTAAATCCCCAGGCAGTATAAACTGATAGCGACCAGCCTAAATCCCCAGGCATTATAAACTGATAGCGACCAGCCTAAACCCCCAGGCATTATGAACTGATAGCGACCAGCCTAAACCCCCAGGCAGTATAAACTGATAGCGACCAGCCTAAACCCCCAGGTAGTATAAACTGATAGCGACCAGCCTAAACCCCCAGGTAGTATAAACTGATAGCGACCAGCCTAAACCCCAGGTAGTATAAACTGATAGCGACCAGCCTAAACCCCCAGGTAGTATAAACTGATAGCGACCAGCCTAAACCCCAGGTAGTATAAACTGATAGCGACCAGCCTAAACCCCCAGGCAGTATAAACTGATAGCGACCAGCCTAAACCCCCAGGTAGTATAAACTGATAGCAACCAGCCTAAACCCCCAGGCAGTATAAACTGATAGCGACCAGCCTAAACCCCCAGGCAGTATAAACCCCAGGTAGTATAAACTGATAGCGACCAGCCTAAACCCCAGGTAGTATAAACTGATAGCGACCAGCCTAAACCCCCAGGCAGTATAAACCCCAGGTAGTATAAACTGATAGCGACCAGCCTAAACCCCAGGTAGTATAGACTGATAGCGACCAGCCTAAACCCCCAGGCAGTATAAACTGATAGCGACCAGCCTAAACCCCCAGGCAGTATAAACCCCAGGTAGTATAAACTGATAGCGACCAGCCTAAACCCCAGGTAGTATAAACTGATAGCGACCAGCCTAAACCCCCAGGCAGTATAAACCCCAGGTAGTATAAACTGATAGCGACCAGCCTAAACCCCCAGGCAGTATAAACTGATAGCGACCAGCCTAAACCCCCAGGTAGTATAAACTGATAGCGACCAGCCTAAACCCCCAGGTAGTATAAACTGATAGCGACCAGCCTAAACCCCCAGGTAGTATAAACTGATAGCGACCAGCCTAAACCCCCAGGCAGTATAAACTGATAGCGACCAGCCTAAACCCCCAGGCAGTATAAACCCCAGGTAGTATAAACTGATAGCGACCAGCCTAAACCCCAGGTAGTATAAACTGATAGCAACCAGCCTAAACCCCTGGCAGTATAAACTGATAGCGACCAGCCTAAACCCCCAGGTAGTATAAACTGATAGCGACCAGCCTAAACCCCCAGGTAGTATAAACTGATAGCGACCAGCCTAAACCCCCAGGTAGTATAAACTGATAGCGACCAGCCTAAACCCCAGGTAGTATAAACTGATAGCAACCAGTATAAACTGATAGCGACCAGCCTAAACCCCCAGGTAGTATAACTGATAGCGACCAGCCTAAACCCCCAGGCAGTATAAACTGATAGCGACCAGCCTAAACCCCCAGGCAGTATAAACTGATAGCGACCAGCCTAAACCCCCAGGCAGTATAAACTGATAGCGACCAGCCTAAACCCCCAGGTAGTATAAACTGATAGCGACCAGCCTAAACCCCAGGTAGTATAAACTGATAGCAACCAGTATAAACTGATAGCGACCAGCCTAAACCCCCAGGTAGTATAACTGATAGCGACCAGCCTAAACCCCCAGGCAGTATAAACTGATAGCGACCAGCCTAAACCCCCAGGCAGTATAAACTGATAGCGACCAGCCTAAACCCCCAGGCAGTATAAACTGATAGCGACCAGCCTAAACCCCCAGGTAGTATAAACTGATAGCGACCAGCCTAAACCCCCAGGTAGTATAAACTGATAGCGACCAGCCTAAACCCCAGGTAGTATAAACTGATAGCAACCAGTATAAACTGATAGCGACCAGCCTAAACCCCCAGGTAGTATAACTGATAGCGACCAGCCTAAACCCCCAGGCAGTATAAACTGATAGCGACCAGCCTAAACCCCCAGGCAGTATAAACTGATAGCGACCAGCCTAAACCCCCAGGCAGTATAAACTGATAGCGACCAGCCTAAACCCCCAGGTAGTATAAACTGATAGCGACCAGCCTAAACCCCCAGGTAGTATAAACTGATAGCGACCAGCCTAAACCCCCAGGTAGTATAAACTGATAGCGACCAGCCTAAACCCCAGGTAGTATAAACTGATAGCGACCAGCCTAAACCACCAGGCAGTATAAACTGATAGCGACCAGCCTAAACCCCCAGGTAGTATAAACTGATAGCGACCAGCTTAAACCCCCAGGTAGTATAAACTGATAGCGACCAGCCTAAACCCCAGGTAGTATAAACTGATAGCGACCAGCCTAAACCCCAGGTAGTATAAACTGATAGCAACCAGCCTAAACCCCCAGGCAGTATAAACTGATAGCGACCAGCCTAAATCCCCAGGCATTATAAACTGATAGCGACCAGCCTAAACCCCCAGGCATTATGAACTGATAGCGACCAGCCTAAACCCCCAGGCAGTATAAACTGATAGCGACCAGCCTAAACCCCCAGGTAGTATAAACTGATAGCGACCAGCCTAAACCCCCAGGTAGTATAAACTGATAGCGACCAGCCTAAACCCCAGGTAGTATAAACTGATAGCGACCAGCCTAAACCCCCAGGTAGTATAAACTGATAGCGACCAGCCTAAACCCCCAGGTAGTATAAACTGATAGCGACCAGCCTAAACCCCAGGTAGTATAAACTGATAGCGACCAGCCTAAACCCCAGGTAGTATAAACTGATAGCGACCAGCCTAAACCCCCAGGCAGTATAAACTGATAGCGACCAGCCTAAACCCCCAGGCAGTATAAACTGATAGCGACCAGCCTAAACCCCCAGGCAGTATAAACCCCAGGTAGTATAAACTGATAGCGACCAGCCTAAACCCCAGGTAGTATAAACTGATAGCGACCAGCCTAAACCCCCAGGCAGTATAAACTGATAGCGACCAGCCTAAACCCCCAGGCAGTATAAACCCCAGGTAGTATAAACTGATAGCGACCAGCCTAAACCCCAGGTAGTATAAACTGATAGCGACCAGCCTAAACCCCCAGGCAGTATAAACCCCAGGTAGTATAAACTGATAGCGACCAGCCTAAACCCCCAGGCAGTATAAACTGATAGCGACCAGCCTAAACCCCCAGGTAGTATAAACTGATAGCGACCAGCCTAAACCCCCAGGTAGTATAAACTGATAGCGACCAGCCTAAATCCCCAGGTAGTATAAACTGATAGCGACCAGCCTAAACCCCCAGGCAGTATAAACTGATAGCGACCAGCCTAAACCCCCAGGTAGTATAAACTGATAGCGACCAGCCTAAACCCCCAGGCAGTATAAACCCCAGGTAGTATAAACTGATAGCGACCAGCCTAAACCCCCAGGCAGTATAAACTGATAGCGACCAGCCTAAACCCCCAGGTAGTATAAACTGATAGCGACCAGCCTAAACCCCCAGGTAGTATAAACTGATAGCGACCAGCCTAAACCCCCAGGTAGTATAAACTGATAGCGACCAGCCTAAACCCCCAGGCAGTATAAACTGATAGCGACCAGCCTAAACCCCCAGGCAGTATAAACCCCAGGTAGTATAAAC
Organism: Oncorhynchus kisutch; assembly: GCF_002021735.2. Classification (NCBI taxonomy): domain Eukaryota; kingdom Metazoa; phylum Chordata; class Actinopteri; order Salmoniformes; family Salmonidae; genus Oncorhynchus; species Oncorhynchus kisutch. Next base: position 2,261,487 of record NC_034181.2, read on the forward strand.
TGATAGCGACCAGCCTAAACCCCAGGTAGTATAAACTGATAGCAACCAGCCTAAACCCCCTGGCAGTATAAACTGATAGCGACCAGCCTAAACCCCCAGGTAGTATAAACTGATAGCGACCAGCCTAAACCCCCAGGTAGTATAAACTGATAGCGACCAGCCTAAACCCCCCAGGTAGTATAAACTGATAGCGACCAGCCTAAACCCCAGGTAGTATAAACTGATAGCAACCAGTATAAACTGATAGCGACCAGCCTAAACCCCCAGGTAGTATAACTGATAGCGACCAGCCTAAACCCCCAGGCAGTATAAACTGATAGCGACCAGCCTAAACCCCCAGGCAGTATAAACTGATAGCGACCAGCCTAAACCCCCAGGCAGTATAAACTGATAGCGACCAGCCTAAACCCCCAGGTAGTATAAACTGATAGCGACCAGCCTAAACCCCAGGTAGTATAAACTGATAGCAACCAGTATAAACTGATAGCGACCAGCCTAAACCCCCAGGTAGTATAACTGATAGCGACCAGCCTAAACCCCCAGGCAGTATAAACTGATAGCGACCAGCCTAAACCCCCAGGCAGTATAAACTGATAGCGACCAGCCTAAACCCCCAGGCAGTATAAACTGATAGCGACCAGCCTAAACCCCCAGGTAGTATAAACTGATAGCGACCAGCCTAAACCCCCAGGTAGTATAAACTGATAGCGACCAGCCTAAACCCCAGGTAGTATAAACTGATAGCAACCAGTATAAACTGATAGCGACCAGCCTAAACCCCCAGGTAGTATAACTGATAGCGACCAGCCTAAACCCCCAGGCAGTATAAACTGATAGCGACCAGCCTAAACCCCCAGGCAGTATAAACTGATAGCGACCAGCCTAAACCCCCAGGCAGTATAAACTGATAGCGACCAGCCTAAACCCCCAGGTAGTATAAACTGATAGCGACCAGCCTAAACCCCAGGTAGTATAAACTGATAGCGACCAGCCTAAACCCCAGGTAGTATAAACTGATAGCGACCAGCCTAAACCACCAGGCAGTATAAACTGATAGCGACCAGCCTAAACCCCCAGGTAGTATAAACTGATAGCGACCAGCTTAAACCCCCAGGTAGTATAAACTGATAGCGACCAGCCTAAACCCCAGGTAGTATAAACTGATAGCGACCAGCCTAAACCCCAGGTAGTATAAACTGATAGCAACCAGCCTAAACCCCCAGGCAGTATAAACTGATAGCGACCAGCCTAAATCCCCAGGCATTATAAACTGATAGCGACCAGCCTAAACCCCCAGGCATTATGAACTGATAGCGACCAGCCTAAACCCCCAGGCAGTATAAACTGATAGCGACCAGCCTAAACCCCCAGGTAGTATAAACTGATAGCGACCAGCCTAAACCCCCAGGTAGTATAAACTGATAGCGACCAGCCTAAACCCCAGGTAGTATAAACTGATAGCGACCAGCCTAAACCCCCAGGTAGTATAAACTGATAGCGACCAGCCTAAACCCCCAGGTAGTATAAACTGATAGCGACCAGCCTAAACCCCAGGTAGTATAAACTGATAGCGACCAGCCTAAACCCCCAGGTAGTATAAACTGATAGCGACCAGCCTAAACCCCCAGGCAGTATAAACTGATAGCGACCAGCCTAAACCCCCAGGCAGTATAAACTGATAGCGACCAGCCTAAACCCCCAGGCAGTATAAACCCCAGGTAGTATAAACTGATAGCGACCAGCCTAAACCCCAGGTAGTATAAACTGATAGCGACCAGCCTAAACCCCCAGGCAGTATAAACCCCAGGTAGTATAAACTGATAGCGACCAGCCTAAACCCCAGGTAGTATAAACTGATAGCGACCAGCCTAAACCCCCAGGCAGTATAAACTGATAGCGACCAGCCTAAACCCCCAGGCAGTATAAACCCCAGGTAGTATAAACTGATAGCGACCAGCCTAAACCCCAGGTAGTATAAACTGATAGCGACCAGCCTAAACCCCCAGGCAGTATAAACCCCAGGTAGTATAAACTGATAGCGACCAGCCTAAACCCCCAGGCAGTATAAACTGATAGCGACCAGCCTAAACCCCCAGGTAGTATAAACTGATAGCGACCAGCCTAAACCCCCAGGTAGTATAAACTGATAGCGACCAGCCTAAATCCCCAGGTAGTATAAACTGATAGCGACCAGCCTAAACCCCCAGGCAGTATAAACTGATAGCGACCAGCCTAAACCCCCAGGCAGTATAAACCCCAGGTAGTATAAACTGATAGCGACCAGCCTAAACCCCAGGTAGTATAAACTGATAGCAACCAGCCTAAACCCCCTGGCAGTATAAACTGATAGCGACCAGCCTAAACCCCCAGGTAGTATAAACTGATAGCGACCAGCCTAAACCCCCAGGTAGTATAAACTGATAGCGACCAGCCTAAACCCCAGGTAGTATAAACTGATAGCGACCAGCCTAAACCCCAGGTAGTATAAACTGATAGCAACCAGTATAAACTGATAGCGACCAGCCTAAACCCCCGGGTAGTATAACTGATAGCGACCAGCCTAAACCCCCAGGTAGTATAAACTGATAGCGACCAGCCTAAACCCCCAGGCAGTATAAACTGATAGCGACCAGCCTAAACCCCCAGGCAGTATAAACCCCAGGTAGTATAAACTGATAGCGACCAGCCTAAACCCCCAGGTAGTATAACTGATAGCGACCAGCCTAAACCCCCAGGCAGTATAAACTGATAGCGACCAGCCTAAACCCCCAGGCAGTATAAACTGATAGCGACCAGCCTAAACCCCCAGGCAGTATAAACTGATAGCGACCAGCCTAAACCCCCAGGTAGTATAAACTGATAGCGACCAGCCTAAACCCCAGGTAGTATAAACTGATAGCAACCAGTATAAACTGATAGCGACCAGCCTAAACCCCCAGGTAGTATAACTGATAGCGACCAGCCTAAACCCCCAGGCAGTATAAACTGATAGCGACCAGCCTAAACCCCCAGGCAGTATAAACTGATAGCGACCAGCCTAAACCCCCAGGCAGTATAAACTGATAGCGACCAGCCTAAACCCCCAGGTAGTATAAACTGATAGCGACCAGCCTAAACCCCCAGGTAGTATAAACTGATAGCGACCAGCCTAAACCCCAGGTAGTATAAACTGATAGCAACCAGTATAAACTGATAGCGACCAGCCTAAACCCCCAGGTAGTATAACTGATAGCGACCAGCCTAAACCCCCAGGCAGTATAAACTGATAGCGACCAGCCTAAACCCCCAGGCAGTATAAACTGATAGCGACCAGCCTAAACCCCCAGGCAGTATAAACTGATAGCGACCAGCCTAAACCCCCAGGTAGTATAAACTGATAGCGACCAGCCTAAACCCCAGGTAGTATAAACTGATAGCGACCAGCCTAAACCCCCAGGCAGTATAAACTGATAGCGACCAGCCTAAACCCCCAGGTAGTATAAACTGATAGCGACCAGCTTAAACCCCCAGGTAGTATAAACTGATAGCGACCAGCCTAAACCCCAGGTAGTATAAACTGATAGCGACCAGCCTAAACCCCAGGTAGTATAAACTGATAGCAACCAGCCTAAACCCCCAGGCAGTATAAACTGATAGCGACCAGCCTAAATCCCCAGGCATTATAAACTGATAGCGACCAGCCTAAACCCCCAGGCATTATGAACTGATAGCGACCAGCCTAAACCCCCAGGCAGTATAAACTGATAGCGACCAGCCTAAACCCCCAGGTAGTATAAACTGATAGCGACCAGCCTAAACCCCCAGGTAGTATAAACTGATAGCGACCAGCCTAAACCCCAGGTAGTATAAACTGATAGCGACCAGCCTAAACCCCCAGGTAGTATAAACTGATAGCGACCAGCCTAAACCCCCAGGTAGTATAAACTGATAGCGACCAGCCTAAACCCCCAGGTAGTATAAACTGATAGCGACCAGCCTAAACCCCCAGGCAGTATAAACTGATAGCGACCAGCCTAAACCCCCAGGCAGTATAAACTGATAGCGACCAGCCTAAACCCCCAGGCAGTATAAACCCCAGGTAGTATAAACTGATAGCGACCAGCCTAAACCCCAGGTAGTATAAACTGATAGCGACCAGCCTAAACCCCCAGGCAGTATAAACCCCAGGTAGTATAAACTGATAGCGACCAGCCTAAACCCCAGGTAGTATAAACTGATAGCGACCAGCCTAAACCCCCAGGTAGTATAAACTGATAGTGACCAGCTTAAACCCCCAGGTAGTATAAACTGATAGCGACCAGCCTAAACCCCAGGTAGTATAAACTGATAGCGACCAGCCTAAACCCCAGGTAGTATAAACTGATAGCAACCAGCCTAAACCCCCAGGCAGTATAAACTGATAGCGACCAGCCTAAATCCCCAGGCATTATAAACTGATAGCGACCAGCCTAAACCCCCAGGCATTATGAACTGATAGCGACCAGCCTAAACCCCCAGGCAGTATAAACTGATAGCGACCAGCCTAAACCCCCAGGTAGTATAAACTGATAGCGACCAGCCTAAACCCCCAGGTAGTATAAACTGATAGCGACCAGCCTAAACCCCAGGTAGTATAAACTGATAGCGACCAGCCTAAACCCCCAGGTAGTATAAACTGATAGCGACCAGCCTAAACCCCCAGGTAGTATAAACTGATAGCGACCAGCCTAAACCCCCAGGTAGTATAAACTGATAGCGACCAGCCTAAACCCCCAGGCAGTATAAACTGATAGCGACCAGCCTAAACCCCCAGGCAGTATAAACTGATAGCGACCAGCCTAAACCCCCAGGCAGTATAAACCCCAGGTAGTATAAACTGATAGCGACCAGCCTAAACCCCAGGTAGTATAAACTGATAGCGACCAGCCTAAACCCCCAGGCAGTATAAACCCCAGGTAGTATAAACTGATAGCGACCAGCCTAAACCCCAGGTAGTATAAACTGATAGCGACCAGCCTAAACCCCCAGGCAGTATAAACTGATAGCGACCAGCCTAAACCCCCAGGCAGTATAAACCCCAGGTAGTATAAACTGATAGCGACCAGCCTAAACCCCAGGTAGTATAAACTGATAGCGACCAGCCTAAACCCCCAGGCAGTATAAACCCCAGGTAGTATAAACTGATAGCGACCAGCCTAAACCCCCAGGCAGTATAAACTGATAGCGACCAGCCTAAACCCCCAGGTAGTATAAACTGATAGCGACCAGCCTAAACCCCCAGGTAGTATAAACTGATAGCGACCAGCCTAAATCCCCAGGTAGTATAAACTGATAGCGACCAGCCTAAACCCCCAGGCAGTATAAACTGATAGCGACCAGCCTAAACCCCCAGGCAGTATAAACCCCAGGTAGTATAAACTGATAGCGACCAGCCTAAACCCCAGGTAGTATAAACTGATAGCAACCAGCCTAAACCCCCTGGCAGTATAAACTGATAGCGACCAGCCTAAACCCCCAGGTAGTATAAACTGATAGCGACCAGCCTAAACCCCCAGGTAGTATAAACTGATAGCGACAAGCCTAAACCCCAGGTAGTATAAACTGATAGCGACCAGCCTAAACCCCAGGTAGTATAAACTGATAGCAACCAGTATAAACTGATAGCGACCAGCCTAAACCCCCGGGTAGTATAACTGATAGCGACCAGCCTAAACCCCCAGGCAGTATAAACTGATAGCGACCAGCCTAAACCCCCAGGCAGTATAAACTGATAGCGACCAGCCTAAACCCCCAGGCAGTATAAACTGATAGCGACTGCCTAAACCCCAGGTAGTATAAACTGATAGCGACCAGCCTAAACCCCCAGGCAGTATAAACCCCAGGTAGTATAAACTGATAGCGACCAGCCTAAACCCCAGGTAGTATAAACTGATAGCGACCAGCCTAAACCCCCAGGCAGTATAAACTGATAGCGACCAGCCTAAACCCCCAGGTAGTATAAACTGATAGCGACCAGCCTAAACCCCAGGTAGTATAAACTGATAGCCACCAGCCTAAACCCCCAGGTAGTATAAACTGATAGCGACCAGCCTAAACCCCCAGGTAGTATAAACTGATAGCGACCAGCCTAAACCCCAGGTAGTATAAACTGATAGCGACCAGCCTAAACCCCCAGGCAGTATAAACCCCAGGTAGTATAAACTGATAGCGACCAGCCTAAACCCCAGGTAGTATAAACTGATAGCGACCAGCCTAAACCCCAGGTAGTATAAACTGATAGCGACCAGCCTAAACCCCCAGGTAGTATAAACTGATAGCGACCAGCCTAAACCCCAGGTAGTATAAACTGATAGCGACCAGCCTAAACCCCCAGGCAGTATAAACCCCAGGTAGTATTAACTGATAGCGACCAGCCTAAACCCCAGGTAGTATAAACTGATAGCGACCAGCCTAAACCCCCAGGTAGTATAAACTGATAGCGACCAGCCTAAACCCCAGGCAGTATAAACTGATAGCGACCAGCCTAAACCCCAGGTAGTATAAACTGATAGCGACCAGCCTAAACCCCCAGGTAGTATAAACTGATAGCGACCAGCCTAAACCCCCAGGCAGTATAAACTGATAGCGACCAGCCTAAACCCCCAGGCAGTATAAACTGATAGCGACCAGCCTAAACCCCCAGGTAGTATAAACTGATAGCGACCAGCCTAAACCCCAGGTAGTATAAACTGATAGCGACCAGCCTAAACCCCCAGGTAGTATAAACTGATAGCGACCAGCCTAAACCCCCAGGTAGTATAAACTGATAGCGACCAGCCTAAACCCCAGGTAGTATAAACTGATAGCGACCAGCCTAAACCCCCAGGCAGTATAAACCCCAGGTAGTATAAACTGATAGCGACCAGCCTAAACCCCAGGTAGTATAAACTGATAGCGACCAGCCTAAACCCCAGGTAGTATAAACTGATAGCGACCAGCCTAAACCCCCAGGCAGTATAAACTGATAGCGACCAGCCTAAACCCCAGGTAGTATAAACTGATAGCGACCAGCCTAAACCCCAGGTAGTATAAACTGATAGCAACCAGCCTAAACCCCCAGGCAGTATAAACTGATAGCGACCAGCCTAAACCCCCAGGTAGTATAAACTGATAGCGACCAGCCTAAACCCCCAGGCAGTATAAACTGATAGTGACCAGCCTAAACCCCCAGGCAGTATAAACTGATAGCGACCAGCCTAAACCCCCAGGTAGTATAAACTGATAGCGACCAGCCTAAACCCCAGGTAGTATAAACTGATAGCGACCAGCCTAAACCCCCAGGCAGTATAAACCCCAGGTAGTATAAACTGATAGCGACCAGCCTAAACCCCAGGTAGTATAAACTGATAGCGACCAGCCTAAACCCCCAGGCAGTATAAACCCCAGGTAGTATAAACTGATAGCGACCAGCCTAAACCCCAGGTAGTATAAACTGATAGCGACCAGCCTAAACCCCCAGGCAGTATAAACTGATAGCGACCAGCCTCTAGTACTCACCTGTGACCACTGTATCTCCGTAGAAGGCTTTGAACTCATCAAACCGGCTGCCATCGACAATCCTGGCTATCACCTGGCAATCACACAGTAGAACACATAACACAACCCAACAGTCAATCCTGGCTATCACCTGGCAATCACACAGTAGAACACAACCTAACAGTCAATCCTGGCTACCACACAGTAGAACACAACCTAACAGTCAATCCTGGCTACCACACAGTAGAACACATAACACAACCTAACAGTCAATCCTGGCTATCACCTGGCAATCACACAGTAGAACACATACCACAACCTAACAGTCAATCCTGGCTACCACACAGTAGAACACATACCACAACCTAACAGTCAATCCTGGCTATCACCTGGCAGAACATATTAAATATATTATAACACAACCTAACAGTCAATCCTGGCTATCACCTGGCAATCACACAGTAGAACACATTATACCACAACCTAACAGTCAAGCCTGGCTATCACCTGGCAATCACACAGTAGAACACATTATAACACAACCTAACAGACAATCCTGGCTATCACACAGTAGAACACAACCTAACAGTCAATCCTGGCTATCACATGGCAATCACACAGTAGAACACATAACACAACCTAACAGTCAATCCTGGCTATCACCTGGCAATCACACAGTAGAACACATAACACAACCTAACAGACAATCCTGGCTATCACCTGGCAATCACACAGTAGAACACATTATAACACAACCTAACAGACAATCCTGGCTATCACACAGTAGAACACAACCTAACAGTCAATCCTGGCTATCACACAGTAGAACACAACCTAACAGTCAATCCTGGCTATCACCTGGCTATCACACAGTAGAACACAACCTAACAGTCAATCCTGGCTATCACACAGTAGAACACAACCTAACAGTCAATCCTGGCTATCACACAGTAGAACACAACCTAACAGTCAATCCTGGCTACCACACAGTAGAACACATAACACAACCTAACAGTCAATCCTGGCTACCACACAGTAGAACACATAACACAACCTAACAGTCAATCCTGGCTACCACACAGTAGAACACATAACACAACCTAACAGTCAATCCTGGCTATCACACAGTAGAACACAACCTAACAGTCAATCCTGGCTACCACACAGTAGAACACAACCTAACAGTCAATCCTGGCTATCACACAGTAGAACACAACCTAACAGTCAAGCCTGGCTATCACCTGGCTATCACACAGTAGAACACAACCTAACAGTCAACCCTGGCTATCACCTGGCTATCACACAGTAGAACACAACCTAACAGTCAATCCTGGCTATCACCTGGCTATCACACAGTAGAACACAACCTAACAGTCAACCCTGGCTATCACCTGGCTATCACACAGTAGAACACAACCTAACAGTCAATCCTGGCTATCACCTGGCTATCACACAGTAGAACACAACCTAACAGTCAATCCTGGCTATCACACAGTAGAACACAACCTAACAGTCAATCCTGGCTATCACACAGTAGAACACAACCCAACAGTCAATCCTGGCTATCACCTGGCAATCACACAGTAGAACACAACCTAACAGTCAATCCTGGCTACCACACAGTAGAACACATAACACAACCTAACAGTCAATCCTGGCTACCACACAGTAGAACACATAACACAACCTAACAGTCAATCCTGGCTATCACACAGTAGAACACAACCTAACAGTCAATCCTGGCTATCACACAGTAGAACACAACCTAACAGTCAATCCTGGCTATCACCTGGCTATCACACAGTAGAACACAACCTAACAGTCAACCCTGGCTATCACCTGGCTATCACACAGTAGAACACAACCTAACAGTCAATCCTGGCTATCACCTGGCTATCACACAGTAGAACACAACCTAACAGTCAATCCTGGCTATCACACAGTAGAACACAACCTAACAGTCAATCCTGGCTATCACACAGTAGAACACAACCTAACAGTCAACCCTGGCTATCACCTGGCTATCACACAGTAGAACACAACCTAACAGTCAACCCTGGCTATCACCTGGCTATCACACAGTAGAACACAACCTAACAGTCAATCCTGGCTATCACCTGGCTATCACACAGTAGAACACAACCTAACAGTCAATCCTGGCTATCACACAGTAGAACACAACCTAACAGTCAATCCTGGCTATCACACAGTAGAACACAACCTAACAGTCAATCCTGGCTATCACCTGGCTATCACACAGTAGAACACAACCTAACAGTCAACCCTGGCTATCACACAGTAGAACACAACCTAACAGTCAACCCTGGCTACCACACAGTAGAACACAACCTAACAGTCAACCCTGGCTACCACACAGTAGAACACAACCTAACAGTCAATCCTGGCTATCACCTGGCTACCACACAGTAGAACACAACCTAACAGTCAACCCTGGCTACCACACAGTAGAACACAACCTAACAGTCAATCCTGGCTACCACACAGTAGAACACAACCTAACAGTCAATCCTGGCTACCACACAGTAGAACACAACCTAACAGTCAATCCTGGCTACCACACAGTAGAACACATAACACAACCTAACAGTCAATCCTGGCTATCACACAGTAGAACACAACCTAACAGTCAATCCTGGCTATCACCTGGCTACCACACAGTAGAACACAACCTAACAGTCAATCCTGGCTACCACACAGTAGAACACAACCTAACAGTCAATCCTGGCTACCACACAGTAGAACACAACCTAACAGTCAACCCTGGCTACCACACAGTAGAACACAACCTAACAGTCAATCCTGGCTATCACCTGGCTACCACACAGTAGAACACAACCTAACAGTCAATCCTGGCTACCACACAGTAGAACACATAACACAACCTAACAGTCAATCCTGGCTACCACACAGTAGAACACATAACACAACCTAACAGTCAATCCTGGCTATCACACAGTAGAACACAACCTAACAGTCAATCCTGGCTATCACACAGTAGAACACAACCTAACAGTCAATCCTGGCTATCACCTGGCTATCACACAGTAGAACACAACCTAACAGTCAACCCTGGCTATCACCTGGCTATCACACAGTAGAACACAACCTAACAGTCAATCCTGGCTATCACCTGGCTATCACACAGTAGAACACAACCTAACAGTCAATCCTGGCTATCACACAGTAGAACACAACCTAACAGTCAATCCTGGCTATCACACAGTAGAACACAACCTAACAGTCAATCCTGGCTATCACCTGGCTATCACACAGTAGAACACAACCTAACAGTCAACCCTGGCTATCACCTGGCTATCACACAGTAGAACACAACCTAACAGTCAATCCTGGCTATCACCTGGCTATCACACAGTAGAACACAACCTAACAGTCAATCCTGGCTATCACACAGTAGAACACAACCTAACAGTCAATCCTGGCTATCACACAGTAGAACACAACCTAACAGTCAATCCTGGCTATCACCTGGCTATCACACAGTAGAACACAACCTAACAGTCAACCCTGGCTATCACACAGTAGAACACAACCTAACAGTCAACCCTGGCTACCACACAGTAGAACACAACCTAACAGTCAACCCTGGCTACCACACAGTAGAACACAACCTAACAGTCAATCCTGGCTATCACCTGGCTACCACACAGTAGAACACAACCTAACAGTCAACCCTGGCTACCACACAGTAGAACACAACCTAACAGTCAATCCTGGCTACCACACAGTAGAACACAACCTAACAGTCAACCCTGGCTACCACACAGTAGAACACAACCTAACAGTCAATCCTGGCTACCACACAGTAGAACACATAACACAACCTAACAGTCAATCCTGGCTATCACACAGTAGAACACAACCTAACAGTCAATCCTGGCTATCACCTGGCTACCACACAGTAGAACACAACCTAACAGTCAATCCTGGCTACCACACAGTAGAACACAACCTAACAGTCAATCCTGGCTACCACACAGTAGAACACAACCTAACAGTCAACCCTGGCTACCACACAGTAGAACACAACCTAACAGTCAATCCTGGCTATCACCTGGCTACCACACAGTAGAACACAACCTAACAGTCAATCCTGGCTACCACACAGTAGAACACAACCTAACAGTCAATCCTGGCTACCACACAGTAGAACACAACCTAACAGTCAACCCTGGCTATCACCTGGCTATCACCTGGCTATCACCTGGCTATCACCTGGCTATCACACAGTAGAACACAACCTAACAGTCAATCATGGCTATCACCTGGCTATCACCTGGCTATCACCTGGCTATCACACAGTAGAACACAACCTAACAGGCTATATAAATACATTTGATTTGATTTGATCACCTGGCAGAACATATTAAATATATTACAACCTAACCGTCCATTTAAAATGCCCCTGTGGGACATGGACCCCATAATAACAATGAACCAGTAGGGGGTGTCAGCTCATCCAGACCCCTTGAACTCCCATAATAACAATGAACCAGTAGGTGGTGTCAGCTCATCCAGACCCCTTGAACTCCCATAATAACAATGAACCAGTAGGTGGTGTCAGCTCATCCAGACCCCTTGAACTCCCATAATAACAATGAACCAGTAGGTGGTGTCAGCTCATCCAGACCCCTTGAACTCCCATAATAACAATGAACCAGTAGGTGGTGTCAGCTCATCCAGACCCCTTGAACTCCCATAATAATAAATACATTAATAAACGTGTGTGTGTGGGGGGGGGGGGGGGAGTACCTCTCTGACGTCAAAGTTGCGTTTGAGGTTGGCTCCTACGATGCCATACAGCTCCTCAGCTGGGTAGAGAGGCGCCTCGGGGGTCTCTGTGGTCACCTGGCAACACAGCGGGTCCATAACATGTCAATAGAAGGGCAACAAACCACGTACAACATGTTTCAATGACTTATGTAGTGACGTCTCTTTTGGTTTCACATTTGTTTTTCTGAAGAAAAGAAATAGAACAAACATAAGCTACACAAGAAACAACTCCTTTGACGTCAAAAAACTATAGACCCGTGTCCCTTCTATATTTTGGTTGGGGTTTATATTTTCTTTCCAAAAACACTTGAGCGTTCTGAGAGAGTTATCGGCCACCTGTATGCCGAGGTTATCGGCCACCTGTATTCCGAGGTTATCGGCCACCTGTATGCCGAGGTTATCGGCCACCTGTATGCCGAGGTTATCGGCCACCTGTATGCTGAGGTTATAACCCACCTGTATGCTGAGGTTATAACCCACCTGTATGTTCTTGGTGTAGTTGAGGTTATCACCCACCTGTATGTTCTTGGTGTAGTTGAGGTCATCACCCACCTGTATGCTGAGGTCATCACCCACCTGTATGCTGAGGTCATCACCCACCTGTATGCTGAGGTCATCACCCACCTGTATGCTGAGGTCATCACCCACCTGTATGCTGAGGTCATCACCCACCTGTATGCTGAGGTCATCACCCACCTGTATGCTGAGGTCATCACCCACCTGTATGCTGAGGTCATCACCCACCTGTATGCTGAGGTTATCACCCACCTGTATGTTCTTGGTGTAGTTTAGGTTGCGGACGGCCTTGCGAGCCAGGTGAAGGGCGTGGCTATCGTCTAGAGCGTAGTGGTCTGTTACGCCTGACTTCCTGTGGGACAGGAAACAAACACGGATCAACATTGGAGAGGAACCAGACCGAACTAATATCATACTGATACCTACTCCATGGTACCATACAGTACCCACCATACAGTACCTACCATACCCAACTCAGACCATACAGTACCTACCATACCCAACTCAGACCATACAGTACCTACCATACCTAACTCAGTCCATATAGTACCCACCATACCATACCATACAGTACCCACCATACCTAACTCATACCATACAGTACCCACCATACAGTACCCACCATACCTAACTCAGACCATACAGTACCCACCATACAGTACCTACCATACCTAACTCAGACCATACAGTACCCACCATACAGTACCTACCATACCTAACTCAGACCATACAGTACCTACCATACAGTACCCACCATACCCAACTCAGACCATACAGTACCTACCATACAGTACCTACCATACAGTACCTACCATACCTAACTCAGACCATACAGTACCTACCATACAGTACCCACCATACCTAACTCAGACCATACAGTACCTACCATACAGTACCCACCATACCCAACTCAGACCATACAGTACCTACCATACCTAACTCAGACCATACAGTACCTACCATACAGTACCTACCATACCCAACTCAGACCATACAGTACCCACCATACCCAACTCAGACCATACAGTACCCACCATACCCAACTCAGACCATACAGTACCCACCATACCCAACTCAGACCATACAGTACCCACCATACCTAACTCAGACCATACAGTACCCACCATACCCAACTCATACCATACAGTACCTACCATACCATACAGTACCTACCATACCATACAGTACCCACCATACAGTACCTACCATACCATACAGTACCTACCATACAGTACCTACCATACCGCACCTACCATACCTAACTCATACAGTACCTACCATAACATACAGTACCTACCATACAGTACCTACCATACAGTACCTACCATAACATACAGTACCTACCATACCGCACCTACCATACCTAACTCATACAGTACCTACCATAACATACAGTACCTACCATACAGTACCTACCATACCATACAGTACATACCATACCGTACAGTACCTACCATACCATACAGTACCTACCATACCTAACTCATACAGTACCTACCATACCTAACTCATACAGTACCTACCATACCCAACTCAGACCATACAGGCATCTATTAATATAACACCTGGTCATCCCCACTGCCTCTGGTCTGAAGGACTCACTAAACAGAGAACATCCCTGGTCATCCCCACTGCCTCTGGTCTGGAGGACTCACTAAACAGAGAACATCCCTGGTCATCTCTACAGCCTCTGAAGGACTCACTAAACAGAGAACATCCCTGGTCATCTCTACTGCCTATGATCTGGAGGACTCACTAAACAGAGAACATTCCTGGTCATCCATACTGCCTCTGGTCTGGAGGACTCACTAAACAGAGAGCATCCCTACTGCCTCTGATCTGGAGGACTCACTAAACAGAGAACATCCCTGGTCATCCCCACTGCCTCTGGTCTGGAGGACTCACTAAACAGAGAACATCCCCACTGCCTCTGGTCTGGAGGACTCACTAAACAGAGAACATCCCTGGTCATCCCTACTGCCTCTGGTCTGGAGGACTCACTAAACAGAGAACATCCCCACTGCCTCTGGTCTGGAGGACTCACTAAACAGAGAACATCCTCACTGCCTCTGGTCTGGAGGACTCACTAAACAGAGAACATCCCTGGTCATCCCTACTGCCTCTGGTCTGGAGGACTCACTAAACAGAGAACATCCTCACTGCCTCTGGTCTGGAGGACTCACTAAACAGAGAACATCCTCACTGCCTCTGGTCTGGAGGACTCACTAAACACACATGCTGCGTTTGTAAATTAATGTCCTAGTGTTGGAGGATGCCGTATGTCCGTAAATACATCTTTAAAAACAATAAAATTGTGCTGTCTGGTTTGCTTAATATATGACTCAACTCCAGCCACTCTAATAATGAAAATGTATGTAAATGTATCACTAGTCACTATAAATATACCACTTAATATAAAGTTTACATACCCTACATTACTCATCTCATATGTATATACTGTACTCTACCATCTTTATGTAATACATGTATCACTAGCCACTTTAAACTATGCCACTTTGTTTACATACTCATCTCATATGTATATACTGTACTCGATACCGTCTACTGCATCTTGCCTATGCTGCTCTGTACCATCACTCATTCATATATCTTTATGTACATATTCTTTATCCCTTTACACTTGTGTGTAACAGAGAACAGAGCTGAGCTAGAGCTGCTCTAGTTTCAACTGTTCTGCCTTATTATTATTCGACCATGCTGGTCATTTATGAACATTGAACATCTTGACCATGTTCTGTTATAATCTCCACCCGGCACAGCCAGAAGAGGACTGGCCACCCCACATAGCCTGGTTCCTCTCTAGGTTTCTTCCTAGGTATTGGCCTTTCTAGGGAGTTTTTCCTAGCCACCGTGCTTCTACACCTGCATTGCTTGCTGTTTGGGGTTTTAGGCTGGGTTTCTGTACAGCACTTTGAGATATCAGCTGATGTACGAAGGGCTATATAAATTTGATTTGATTTGATTTGATTTGTGTATAAGGTAGTAGTTTTGGAAATGTTAGGTTAGATTACTCGTTGGTTATTACTGCATTGTCGGAACTAGAAGCACAAGCATTTCGCTACACTCGCATTAACATCTGCTAACCATGTGTATGTGACAAATCAAATTTGATTTGATTTACTTTGAACTTTTACGAACTATGACAATTGAGTACTTTTTCTACCACAGAAGGGACCAATGTTGTATTTGTATTTATTATGGATCCCCATTAGTTCCTGCCAAGGCAGCAGCTACTCTTCCTGGGGTTTATTATGGATCCCCATTAGTTCCTGCCAAGGCAGCAGCTACTCTTCCTGGGGTTTATTACGGATCCCCATTAGTTCCTGCCAAGGCAGCAGCTACTCTTCCTGGGGTTTATTATGGATCCCCATTAGTTCCTGCCAAGGCAGCAGCTACTCTTCCTGGGGTTTATTACGGATCCCCATTAGTTCCTGCCAAGGCAGCAGCTACTCTTCCTGGGGTTTATTATGGATCCCCATTAGTTCCTGCCAAGGCAGCAGCTACTCTTCCTGGGGTTTATTATGGATACCCTGGCGGCAGCTACTCTTCCTGGGGTCCAACAACATTCAGGCAGTTTATTCCATTTTAAAAACATTACATCCACAGATTTCACAACACACTGCGTGCCCTCAGGCCCCTGCTCCACCATGATGTCATACTGCCTGATACCTGCAGTGAAGATCCGCCCCTCCAAGATCCTCAGCAGAGACGGTCTCCCCTGTTGCTGCTTTTACCTGAAAAACAACACAACGCATCAGTTCTACACAGTAGGGTTGCCATGATACAGCAGGGTTGTCATGATAGCACCGTTAAGACACATCATTTTCTAAATGATGAATATCTATAATACGTTATCTAGTCCTCACCAGAGGAGGTCCTCCCAGGAAGATGGTTCCTTGTTTCCTGACGATGATACTCTCATCAGCCATCGCTGGAACATAGGCTCCTCCCGCTGTACACGACCCCATAACCACCGCTATCTGGAACACATATACAAACTGTACACGACCCCATAACCACCGCTATCTGGAACACATATACAAACTGTACACGACCCCATAACCACCGCTATCTGGAACACATATACAAACTGTACACGACCCCATAACCACCGCTATCTGGAACACATATACAAACTGTACACGACCCCATAACCACCGCTATCTGGAACACATATACAAACTGTACACGACCCCATAACCACCGCTATCTGGAACACATATACAAACTGTACACGACCCCATAACCACCGCTATCTGGAACACATATACAAACTGTACACGACCCCATAACCACCGCTATCTGGAACAACACATATACAAACACATACACTGAACAAAAATATAAACTAAACCATTTCTAAGATTTTACAGTTCATAAGGAAATCAGTCCATTTAAATTAATGAATCTATTGATGTCACATGACTGGGCAGGGGTGCCACAAAAAAACACCACTCTAAAATGCAGTTTTAACAACACAACACAATGCCACAGTTTGAGGGAGTGTGCAATTGGCATGTTGACTGTAGGAATGTCCACCAGAGCTGTTGCCAGAGAATTTTATTTTATTTTACATTTTAATTTCTCTACCATAAGCCGCCTGCAACGTCATTTTAGAGAATTTTGCCGTATGTCCATCCGGCCTGACAACCATGGACCACGTGTTTGGTGTTGTGTGGGCGAGCAGTTTGTTGATGTTAACGTTGTGAACAGAGTGCCCCATGGTGGTGGTGGGGTTATGGTAATGGACAGGCATAAGCTACAGACAACAAACATGGAACTTGATGGCAATTTGAATGCACAGAGATACCGTGACGAGATCCTGAGGCCCATTGTCGTGCCATTCATCCATCACCTCATGTTTCAGCATGATAATACACGGCCCCATGTCAAAAGGATCTGGACACTATTCCTGGAAGCTGAAAATGTCCCAGTTCTTCCATGGCCTGCATACTCACCAGACATGTCACCCATTGAGCACGTTTAGGATGCTCTGGATCGAGGTGTACGACTGCGTATTCCAGTTCCCGCTAGTAACTTCACACAGCCATTGAAAAGGAGTGGGACAACATTCCACAATCAACAACCTGATCAACTCTATGTGAAGGAGATGTTTCAAGCTGCATGAGGAAAATGGTGGTCACACCAGATACTGACTGGTTTTCTGATCTTCGATGGGGGCGGAGGGCAGAGTCTGGTCACACATTACATCTAAATCTGAATATTCATGGTGCTCAGTACTATGCCGCCCTGGGGCGGCATCGTAGCCTAGTGGTTAGAGTGTTGGACTAGTAACCGGAAGGTTGCGAGTTCAAACCCCCGAGCTGACAAGGTACAAATCTGTCGTTCTGCCCCTGAACAGGCAGTTAACCCACTGTTCCCAGGCCGTCATTGAAAATAAGAATGTGTTCTTAACTGACTTGCCTGGTTAAATAAAGGTAAAAAAAATAAAATAAAAAATAAATAAAAAAATAATGTGAAAATATATAATTCACAAGTGATAAACTAATATTGTAACCCATCAGATTATTCTTGATTTAAATCTTGTCTTTACATATACTAAATAATATATGTGTGAAATTTGTTTCTATTTAGAATGGACCATTATCATGCACCTGTCTCGAAACAGGGGCAGAGGAAAAAATACATGTCATTTATACACTTAAATAGAGAATGGAGGACACTTTTCCCCGTGGTTCATTTTCCTGCCAGCCAGGTAGGCTATTCTCCTGTTTTAAAGAGAAGCAATGTGCTTAATATTAGGAAAGTTGAGAAATAAATATAGTAGGCCTAGCCTATAGAAAGCTGATCCTCCTCTTTTTAGTAGAGGCCATCACTCTGTTTTCTCACACAATCAAAAATCACATGTATTCAGCACACCACTGTAGACCTTACCGTGAAATACTTACTGACGAGCTTGTTGTATTCGGCGCGTGAGACAAATATAATTCTATTTTATTTTTGATTTGATATTGTATCGTGAGGTCCCTTGGTAATTACCAGCACTAATTATGGATCAGACTCTACTCCATCATTCAAAATATGACCTGTGTAAAAAGGTTGCAAGTTCACAGTGTGTATACTCCTCTCCCCACCGGAGACTGGGGTTCAATCCCCACTCCAACCCTTCAATCAGCCCATATGATTTCGTCTGTTTAAATTGTGTGTAAATATACACTCAAAAATATATATATTTTTTAAAATACACATTACCTGTGCTATTCATTACCTGTGCTATTCATTACCTGTGCTATTCATTACCTGTGCTATTCATTACCTGTGCTATTCATTACCTGTGCTATTCATTACCTGTGCTATTCATTACCTGTGCTATTCATTACCTGTGCTATTCATTACCTGTGCTATTCATTACCTGTGCTATTCCGTCTGAGGAAAGGCGAGCCTGGTTGAAGAAGATCCGTCCAAAGTGGTCTCTGTCTGGGAAGACCTCGGCCTGTCTGGGGAGGTTGGCTCCTCCGGAGTCCACTGCAGAGGAACACAATCAATCCCTATTACTTGACCCCTAGTCCCTGACCCCTAGTCCCTGACCCCTAGTCCCTCCTGAGTCCACTATAGGAGACAACCACTGGGAGAGTGTTACATACGTACATCAGCTATCCCCATGCTGCCACCAGTATAGAGAAGGGGAGGGCACTCACCCAGGTAGATACATGGCAGGTGGTTCTGCTGAGCTATCTCCTGGGCTCGGAGATGCTTCTTCACTGTGACTGGGTAGTAGGTGCCTCCTTTCACTGTGGCGTCATTAGCAACAATAACACACTCCACCCTGGAGGGAATGTGGCAGATGACCAGTCAGAAGAGTAGATAACAATGAAAGGGGCTGCTGGAACAATAAGCATTAGGTCTGAAACCCACCATCTTCCAGGACCTATGTTTACAGTACTCTACAGTGCAATACCCGTGCTCTACCACACGTCTACAGCACTCTACAGTGTTAACAGTACTAGTGTTTACAGTACTAGTGTTTACAGTACTAGTGTTTACAGTACTAGTGTTTACAGTGCTAGTGTTTACAGTACTCTACAGTGTTTACAGTACTCTACAGTGTTTACAGTGTCAACAGTACTCTACAGTGTTTACAGTGCTAGTGTTTACAGTACTCTACAGTGTTTACAGTACTCTACAGTGTTTACAGTGTCAACAGTACTCTACAGTGTTTACAGTGCTAGTGTTTACAGTGCTCTACAGTGTTAACAGTGCTAGTGTTTACAGTGCTAGTGTTATCAGTGCTCTACAGTGTTAACAGTACTAGTGTTAACAGTACTAGTGTTTACAGTGCTCTACAGTGTTTACAGTGCTAGTGTTTACAGTGCTAGTGTTTACAGTGCTAGTGTTTACAGTGCTAGTGTTTACAGTGCTAGTGTTTACAGTGCTAGTGTTTACAGTACTAGTGTTTACAGTACTAGTGTTAACAGTGCTAGTGTTTACAGTGCTAGTGTTTACAGTGCTAGTGTTTACAGTACTCTACAGTGTTTACAGTACTCTAGTGTTTACAGTACTCTAGTGTTTACAGTACTCTAGTGTTTACAGTACTCTAGTGTTTACAGTACTCTACAGGGTTTAGTGTCTACAGTAATTGACAGTGTTTACAGTAATCTACCCACCCTGAGACTCTGCCAATCCCTGTGATGATGCCTCCTGCTGGAACCTCCTCTTTCCCATAGAGCTCATATGCTGCAAACTGGGAGAATTCCAGGAACGGAGACCTGCAGAGAGAAACACCGTAAAGGATAACCTTCGAACACACAGGAACCCTCAGACCTAGAAACGTCAAAACAAAGTGGTGGCGGAGCCTCTACAGAGGATAAATCTACAACTAGGTGTTCAGAGAATAGTCCTGTGTGTTTACCCTGGGTCCAGCAGTCTGTCTATGCGTTCTCTGGGGAGGAGCTTCCCTCTGGAGATGTGTAGCTTTCTGGCACGTTCTCCTCCACCTGGTCAACACATTATCAGACAGGCAGGTCAACACATTATCAGACAGGCAGGTCAACACATTATCAGACAGGCAGGTCAACAGACAGGCAGGTCAACAGACAGGCACGTCAACAGACAGGCAGGTCAACACATTATCAGACAGGCTGGTCAACAGACAGGCTGGTCAACACATTATCAGACAGGCAGGTCAACACATTATCAGACAGGCAGGTCAACAGACAGGCTGGTCAACAGACAGGCTGGTCAACACATTATCAGACAGGCAGGTCAACAGACAGGCTGGTCAACAGACAGGCAGGTCAACACATTACCAGACAGGCAGGTCAACAGACAGGCTGGTCAACACATTATTAGACAGGCTGGTCAACAGACAGGCTGGTCAACACATTATCAGACAGGCGGGTCAACAGACAGGCTGGTCAACAGACAGGCTGGTCAACAGACAGGCTGGTCAACATCACATTACTAATTCTGTTAACATTCAAAAGAGTTTTCACATGTGAAGGTGCCAACTTAACTTACCCAATTTGATTTTCTCCGATCTGCCTTTCAACTCATCAACAAGGACTTGCATTCGTTCATAGTTTTCCTGAAAAGATAGATATCAAAATGTCAAATGCCATAGTGTATTAGTGTAGTATGAGTGGGAGCTTCCGGAGCAGGTTATAAACCAGGCAAGGACTAGCTAGTATCCTAGCTATTCAAAATCTCTCCTAGTCAGGCCATTCCTCTGTTGCAGCTGTCTGGGGTGTTATTAGAGAAGATACAGGTTTGGCTTAGCACAGAGAATATACCCAACCTTAACTTGGCGATACTTCCTCAATTCCCAACTTGGAAGACTACTGTCACTAGAATTTTCAATCCCAATGATGATAACTAAACAATTATTTCAGCTTTGACCAATTCCCCGAGGTTTGTAAGACCCTGGGTTTAATAATAATTTGGCAAAGTCTCAGATTCTGCAAAAGGTTCATTCTTTATTCAGACTCTGAAGTCAAAAATGAGATCACAGTCATTTTATAACTCACAAAGACACACCAGTAGAAACTCCACCTCCCTTTGGGTGGGCTCTAGTTTTTCCCCGATTACTAACATAATTTCTCATTATCTTCAAGCCATTCCTAACAGTTACTCCCCCTTACCTAAGTTGGGGAGGCCTCTTTCCTGTTATTTGGTTTCAGAGTTATCACAAGTCGACAGTTCAGTTGGCCTTGAATGTCTCAACTCTACCCAGCTCATATTCCGAAACAGTAACACAATGGCCTAGTCACACACATTATGGAATTATGACTAACACATTTCATACAATTATGATTTCAGGGTGGAATCCTTTAGTCATTACTTTAACCATATAAATTCCTTTATCAACTACCAATGTTTTTTCGTCCATGTTTAGTTGCAGGGGCTTTGAAAAAAAACTTTATTAAATTAAATAAGCTCTCTCTTTTTAACCTTGTTCTGAACACCTACAAAACAAAGGTCATGTGGTTCGGTAAGAAGAACGCCCCTCTCCCCACAGGTGTAATTACTACCTCTGAGGGTTTAGAGCTTGAGGTAGTCACCACATATAGGTACTTGGGAGTATGGCTAGATGGTACACTGTCCTTGTCTCAGCACATATCAAAGCTGCAGGCTAAAGTTACATCTAAACTTGGTTTCCTTTATTGTAAATCACTCCTCTTTCACATTATCTTCTTGCCCTTTGGGCTGTTGTCTGAGCCAAATAATGTTTGTACCATGTTTTGTGCTACTACCATGTTATGTTCCTACAATGTTGTTGTTGTGTTGTTGTTACCATGCTATGTTGTTGTCTTAGGTCTCTCTTTATGTAGTGCTGTGGTCTCTTGTCGTGATGTGTGTTTTGTCCTATATTTATTTTGTAGTTTTTATCCCAGGGCTCCGTCCCCGCAGGAGGCATTTTGGTAGGCCATCATTGTAAATAAGAATTTGTTATAAAAGGTGAAGTAATCCAACAACGTATAGCATCAAGTCTATTTCAAATGTTCTGATCTGGACAGGTGGGTGTCCACCCCAAGGTGCCACCTGTCACCATGCCACCTGTCACCATGCCACCTGTCACCATGCCACCTGTCACCATGACACCTGTCACCATGACACCTATCACCATGACACCTATCACCATGACACCTGTCACCTATTACCATGAAGCCTGTCACCATGACATCTGTCACCTGTCACCATGACACCTGTCACCTGTCACCATGACACCTGTCACCATGACACCTGTCACCATGACACCTGTCACCTATCACCATGACACCTATCACCATGACACCTGTCACCTATCACCATGACACCTGTCACCTGTCACCATGACACCTGTCACCTGTCACCATGACACCTGTCACCTATCACCATGTCACCTATCACCATGACACCTGTTACCATGACACCTGTCACCTGTCACCAAGTAGTGGTGTTGTGTTTGATAACCGGAGCTACGAGGTGTGGATCCAATCAGTGTGCCGATCTGTATCGCTTTATCAGAAGCACGTGATCAATGACGTCCGAAGCTTTGTTTCGTCGAACAAAAACTTGGCTTGATATTGGTTTAGTTTACTTATTTACCATGACGGCCTACCCCGGTCAAACCCGGGCCTAGTTAAATAAAGGTTGAATTCAATCAAAATCAAAAATAAAAGATGAGCATAATGGCAGCAACACGAGGTGGATCCCATCCACACTAAAACTTCCGGTTTTTGGATTTTGCCTTCAAAATAAAAGTCTGCGGTAAAACGCTTTGTATATTATTCTAAATCCATATTTTTTTCGCAGCTTTGCATAGTGGAGAATGTTAAAATTATGTTAAATAATATTTATAGCTACATTGGGGGGGAAATGTATACTGAAAGAGAATTACTACTTTATATAAGATAAAGAATATTATAAGGCGGAGCACATTGAGGAATGGTTGGAGCTTAATGAATGTCAAGAACATAATAGCCTACTGATTGTACGGTTCCTGTTTATTTACTGGTGTTATTGTTCACAGAACAATTTTGAAATGAAACGTCATTCTACTGACAATGTTTGTCTATGGAGATTCCATGGCTGTGTGCTCGATTTTATACACCTGTCAGCAACGGGTGTGGCTGAAATAGCCAAATCCACTCATTTGAAAGGGTGTCCACATAGTTCATACACTATATATAACTAAGTAACTTTATGTTCAAACTCACCTGTTTTGTATTCTACGGACTCTAGTGAGTAGACTGGAACCTAGTTTTATGGACACCAATCCATTATTTTCCATGTACAGTGCAATATTTATACAATAGTGTCCAGGCACCCAACTTTAAGCTGTTTGACCACAGTTAAAGGCCACCAACATTCTGTATTATTCAGAGCCCCGTCAAATGACACCATATATCCATTCAACGGACCCTATTGAGTAACTCCCTACATTACTTTTATTGCGTCACCTAGAATCATTTTTGCTCTATAAACCAAGATTATGTATTTTATAAACAGTGATTTGCATTGGGGTCATTTGTTTGACCATGGAACATGTTTTAAACCCCAACTTGTATGCAAATTTAACTTTAAAACGAATCACTGTTAATGTTAAATACACTTTTCTTCTTCATATTATTATTATTTTGAGTAAATACACGTTATTACCTGGGGGACTTTTAATTTTAAATATTTCCGAAATTCCATGACCCGGAAGTCCTTTTTTAAAGCGTTGCTGAGGAGACGCTGTCTGACCAAAAGCATTTGCCCTTCTCAATGGCTGGCCAACGTTAAGTAAGCTAGCTAGCCCTGGTTAATTACAGTACATGTTAGCAAGCCAGCTAGCCCTGGTTAATTACAGTACATGTTAGCAAGCTAGCTAGCCCTGGTTAATTACAGTACATGTTAGCAAGCCAGCTAGCCCTGGTTAATTACAGTACATGTTAGCAAGCCAGCTAGCCCTGGTTAATTACAGTACATGTTAGCAAGCCAGCTAGCCCTGGTTAATTACAGTACATGTTAGCAAGCCAGCTAGCCCTGGTTAATTACAGTACATGTTAGCAAGCTAGCTAGCCCTGGTTAATTACAGTACATGTTAGCAAGCCAGCTAGCCCTGGTTAATTACAGTACATGTTAGCAAGCCAGCTAGCCCTGGTTAATTACAGTACATGTTAGCAAGCCAGCTAGCCCTGGTTAATTACAGTACATGTTAGCAAGCCAGCTAGCCCTGGTTAATTACAGTACATGTTAGCAAGCCAGCTAGCCCTGGTTAATTACAGTACATGTTAGCAAGCCAGCTAGCCCTGGTTAATTACAGTACATGTTAGCAAGCCAGCTAGCCCTGGTTAATTACAGTACATGCTAGCAAGCCCTGGTTAATTACAGTACATGCTAGCAAGCCCTGGTTAATTACAGTACATGTTAGCAAGCCAGCTAGCCCTGGTTAATTACAGTACATGCTAGCAAGCCCTGGTTAATTACAGTACATGTTAGCAAGCAAGCTAGCCCTGGTTAATTACAGTACATGTTAGCAAGCCAGCTAGCCCTGGTTAATTACAGTACATGTTAGCAAGCCAGCTAGCCCTGGTTAATTACAGTACATGTTAGCAAGCCAGCTAGCCCTGGTTAATTACAGTACATGTTAGCAAGCCAGCTAGCCCTGGTTAATTACAGTACATGTTAGCAAGCCAGCTAGCCCTGGTTAATTACAGTACATGCTAGCAAGCCCTGGTTAATTACAGTACATGCTAGCAAGCCCTGGTTAATTACAGTACATGTTAGCAAGCCAGCTAGCCCTGGTTAATTACAGTACATGCTAGCAAGCCCTGGTTAATTACAGTACATGTTAGCAAGCAAGCTAGCCCTGGTTAATTACAGTACATGTTAGCAAGCTAGCTAGCCCTGGTTAATTACAGTACATGTTAGCAAGCCCTGGTTAATTACAGTACATGTGAGCTAGCTGGTGGTACAGGGGGTTGAAACGCATAATGTAAGCAAATGACAATAAGCCAGCTAATTTAGCTGGAGAGCATTACTACACTTATTGAGAGTAAGTCAGTTCCAAGGGCAGTCCGAGCTAGAAGCGTCTCACCGTGATACCCTTTCCCCTCCACCTCCACAACCTTCCCCCCCACCACCTTCTCCACCACCACCTTCACCTCCTCCACCACCACCTTCACCTCCTCCACCACCACCTACCGCAAACTCCGCGGACTGTGTGTCAGGCTGTGTACCGACGGCTGCGACTCTGTCACCGTGGTAAAATCGTGTTGTTGCTACTGGCAATCCTCTGCAACGGAGCAAGGTCAGCCATGGCCTGAAAGTCTGAAGAAGCATGTTTTTGACAGCTAACTAGCTAACTAACTAACCACCCTAGTTAGCAAACCTGCAGAGATATTTGTTGTTGTTCGACCCACAAGCATTGATCAACCAAAGTATGTTAATGTACCGCCGCCTACTGGACGGGAGTGGGAAAATATATCTAAACACGGGGGAAAATGTAACAAAACCACTAACAAATTCATTGACCAAAACAAATAACATTTCAATCCTTGCCAATTTAATTTGTATGCATTCTTATTCTTCTCCCTGACATATTTCTTCTTTTTCCTGTTGTGTTTTGAGGAGGACGTACATGAACCAGGGACAGTCCCGTATTTTGACCCACTAGGTTTCGTCTGAGCTTCACTAGAACATGTCGTGAGTCCTCCAAACCATCAGACGGCGATATTTCTATATTCCACAACGCTGCTGGATAAATACTCCTTTTGTTGACTATAATTCACTTTGACCTTTTTGACGAACTACTGTCCTTGGGCAACGTGAGTTTTCTTGCTGTAAAGAGGAGCCTACGTATGCGGCACCTGTCAATGTATTTAAGTGTTTGCAAGGCTCAATAAAAAACTACGGTAAAAGTGTTTTTCCGTGGGGTTTTGTACATCTGTCAAACCGGTTCGTCATATTGAAAAATCGTAGCATTGCGCAGTAACAGGTTTGATAAGATGTCTGGGAACTGTAGGCCCTTACTGTTAGCGTTAAGTCGCTCTGTGGTGGGGAGACAGGTCTCCAAGAGCGTATTGTCGCAGAGTAGTGCCGTAGGGACCAGAACAGTAGCGGAGAGATGTGGCCGTCCGCGGTTCCATCACCATTTGACCGCCGCACTGAAACCCCGGTATCACAGCCTCTCCGCAGTGCAGTCCCAACTCGGGCTACACTCAGAGGTTAGTGTCTGTGTGCCGCTACTCTTTGTATGAAAAGGTATCCTGCTGTCAATCCATTTTATAATGGTAGAAATCTAGATATGAATGTTATAACTTAACGGTATGGTGTATTAGTCAGGAGCCCCCTTCAAAGATGATGACTACCCACCTCTACCAGACTACAACTCTGACCCGGGACCGGAGAAGAAGGAGGTGTTTATCATCAGAGCTAAAGGACTTCCATGGTCCTGTACCACAGACGATCTCATTCAGTTCTTCTCTGGTAAGCCCTCCATACACCTCTGTTAAGAACATGCTGATAAACCTCCAGGGTCCAGTTTCCCAGACACAGATTAAACCAGAGGTTTTTTACTCCAGGACAAGGCTTAATTGTATTTGATTTATTCCTGTTACCCCCACCGTCCTCCTGACTGTCATCCCCCACCGTCCTCCTGACTGTCATCCCCCACCGTCCTCCTGACTGTCATCCCCCACCGTTCTCCTGACTGTCATCCCCCACCGTTCTCCTGACTCATCCCCCACCGTCCTCCTGACTGTCATCCCCCACCGTTCTCCTGACTGTCATCCCCCACCGTCCTCCTGACTGTCATCCCCCACCGTCCTCCTGACTGTCATCCCCCACCGTCCTCCTGACTGTCATCCCCCACCGTCCTCCTGACTGTCATCCCCCACCGTCCTCCTGACTGTCATCCCCCACCGTCCTCCTGACTGTTATCCCCCACCGTTCTCCTGACTGTCATGCCCCACCGTTCTCCTGACTGTCATCCCCCACCGTTCTCCTGACTGTTATCCCCCACCGTCCTCTTGACTGTCATCCCCCACCGTCCTCCTGACTGTCATCCCCCACCGTCCTCCTGACTGTTATCCCCCACAGTCCTCCTGACTGTCATCCCCCACCGTCCTCCTGACTGTTATCCCCCACAGTCCTCCTGACTGTCATCCCCCACCGTCCTCCTGACTGTTATTCCCCACCGTCCTCCTGACTGTTATTCCCCACCGTCCTCCTGACTGTTATTCCCCACCGTCCTCCTGACTGTTATCCCCCACCGTCCTCCTGACTGTTATCCCCCACCGTCCTCCTGACTGTTATTCCCCACAGTCCTCCTGACTGTTATCCCCCACCGTCCTCCTGACTGTTATCCTGTATCCCCCACCGTCCTCCTGACTGTCATCCCCCACCGTCCTCCTGACTGTCATCCCCCACCGTCCTCCTGACTGTCATCCTCCACAGTCCTCCTGACTGTCATCCCCCACAGTCCTCCTGACTGTCATCCCCCACAGTCCTCCTGACTGTTATCCCCCACCGTCCTCCTGACTGTTATCCCCCACCGTCCTCCTGACTGTTATCCCCCACCGTCCTCCTGACTGTTATCCCCCACCGTCCTCCTGACTGTTATCCCCCACCGTCCTCCTGACTGTTTTCCCCCACCGTCCTCCTGACTGTATCCCCCACCGTGCTCCTGACTGTTATCCCCCACCGTCCTCCTGACTGTTATCCCCCACCGTCCTCCTGACTGTTATCCCCCACCGTCCTCCTGACTGTTATCCCCCACCGTCCTCCTGACTGTTATCCCCCACCGTCCTCCTGACTGTTATCCCCCACCGTCCTCCTGACTGTTATCCCCCACCGTCCTCCTGACTGTTATCCTGTATCCCCCACCGTCCTCCTGACTGTTATTCCCCACCGTCCTCCTTTTTATTTTAATTTTTTTTTTAACCTTTATTTAACCAGGCAAGTCAGTTAAGAACACATTCTTATTTTCAATGACGGCCTGGGAACAGTGGGTTAACTGCCTGTTCAGGGGCAGAACGACAGATTTGTACCTTGTCAGCTCGGGGGTTTGAACTCACAACCTTCCGGTTACTAGTCCAACGCTCTAACCACTAGGCTACCCTGCCGCCCCACTGACTGTCATCCCCCACCGTCCTCCTGACTGTTATCCCCCACAGTCCTCCTGACTGTTATCCCCCACCGTCCTCTGACTGTTATCCCCCACAGTCCTCCTGACTGTCATCCCCCACCATCCCCCTGACTGTTATCCCCTGTTAGAAACACTCAGATGTTGGTTTAATAGGTAGGTGTACTTCTCACTGTCCAGAGTGCCGTGTGCGTGACGGTGTGAAGGGGATCCACCTGACGGTGAACCGGGACGGGAAGCCCAACGGCCAGGCCTTTATAGAGCTGGAGCATGAAGAGGACGTCAGCAAGGCCCTGGAGAAACACAGACAGTACCTGGGACCACGCTATATAGAAGGTACTACAGACAGACAGTACCAGGCTATATAGAAGGTACTACAGACAGACACAGTACCAGGCTATATAGAAGGTACTACAGACAGACATTACCAGGCTATATAGAAGGTACTACAGACAGACAGTACCAGGCTATATAGAAGGTACTACAGACAGACAGTACCAGGCTATATAGAAGGTACTACAGACAGACAGTACCAGGCTATATAGAAGGTACTACAGACAGACGGTACATGGGACCAGGCTATATAGAACATAGATGAACCCCCCCCCCCCCCCAACACCTGCATTGTGCCCTTGATCGAGGCTCCTAACAAACCCTTAAACTGTTCCAGGGGCACCATACTGTGTCCCTCTCTCCTCCAACTCTCCACTCTGTGTCCCTCTCTTCTCCAACTCTCCACACTGTGTCTCTCTCTTCTCCAACTCTCCACACTGTGTCTCTCTCTTCTCCAACTCTCCACACTGTGTCTCTCTCTTCTCCAACTCTCCACACTGTGTCTCTCTCTTCTCCAACTCTCCACACTGTGTCCCTCTCTTCTCCAACTCTCCACACTGTGTCCCACTCTTCTCCAACTCTCCACACTGTGTCTCTCTCTTCTCCAACTCTCCACACTGTCTCTCTCTTCTCCAACTCTCCACACTGTGTCCCTCTCTTCTTCAACTCTCCACACTGTGTCTCTCTCTTCTCCAACTCTCCACACTGTGTCTCTCTCTTCTCCAACTCTCCACACTGTGTCCCTCTCTTCTCCAACTCTCCACACTGTGTCTCTCTCTTCTCCAACTCTCCACACTGTGTCTCTCTCTTCTCCAACTCTCCACACTGTGTCTCTCTCTTCTCCAACTCTCCACACTGTGTCTCTCTCTTCTCCAACTCTCCACACTGTCTCTCTCTTCTCCAACTCTCCACACTGTGTCCCTCTCTCCTCCAACTCTCCACACTGTCTCTCTCTCTTCTCCAACTCTCCACACTGTCTCTCTCTCTTCTCCAACTCTCCACACTGTGTCCCTCTCTCCTCCAACTCTCCACACTGTGTCCCTCTCTCTTCTCCAACCTATTGAGTATATACATTTGTGGACATTGGACAATAAAGTAATATTTTTCTTCTCCTCAACAACCTCCTCCAGTGTTTGAGGTGACCAACAGCGATGCGGAGGCCATCTTGAAGAAGTCAGTTCAGCTCCCAGCCAGAGACGGAGTGGTACGGATCAGAGGTCTCCCCTACAGCTGCACCGAGACTGACGTCATGCTCTTCTTCTCTGGTAGGACCCTTAACGGGCCTCATTTACCACCCTCTGCCCCAACGGGCCCCGTTTACCACCCTCTGCCTCAACAGGCCCAGTTTACGACCCTCTGCCCTAATGGGCCCCGTTTACCACCCTCTGCCCCAACGGGCCCCTGAACAGGCCCCGTTTACCACCCTCTGCCCCAACGGGCCCCTGAACAGGCCCCGTTTACCACCCTCTACCCCAACAGGCCCCGTTTACCACCCTCTGCCCCAACGGGCCCCTGAACAGGCCCCGTCGACCTTCTACTTTAACAGATTTAGTTTGATAACAGAACACACACGTGGTTGTTGTGTTGTGTCCCTCCTCGTTGGGTTTCATACCGTAAGGGCTGTAGCCATCTCTTCTTGTAGGGCATGTCAATCATAAGACTGGTTTCAGCACATCAGATGTTATTGGTCCATATTTAACAGATGTTATTGGTCACATACACATGGTTATCAGATGTTATTGGTCACATACACATGGTTATCAGATGTTATTGGTCACATACACATGGTTATCAGATGTTATTGGTCACATACACATGGTTATCAGATGTTATTGGTCACATACACATGGTTAGCAGATGTTATTGGTCCATACACATATTTAACAGATGTTATTGGTCCATATTTAACAGATGTTATTGGTCCATATTTAACAGATGTTATTGGTCCATATTTAACAGATGTTATTGGTCCATATTTAACAGATGTTATTGGTCCATATTTATCAGATGTTATTGGTCCATATTTAACAGATGTTATTGGTCCATATTTATCAGATGTTATTACGGGTGTAACTAAATGCTTGTGTTTCTAGCTCCAACAGTAATATCTAACTAAATTCTTGTGTTTCTATCTCCAACAGTGCAGTAATATCTAACTAAATGCTTGTGTTCCTATCTCCAACAGTGCAGTAATATCTAACTAAATGCTTGTTCCTAGCTCCAACAGTAATATCTAACTAAATGCTTGTGTTTCTAGCTCCAACAGTAGTATCTAACTAAATGCTTGTGTTCCTAGCTCCAGTAGTGCAGTAATATCTAACTAAATGCTTGTGTTTCTAGCTCCAACAGTAATATCTAACTAAATGCTTGTGTTCCTAGCTCCAGTAGTGCAGTAATATCTAACTAAATGCTTGTGTTTCTAGCTCCAACAGTTATATCTAACTAAATGCTTGTGTTCCTAGCTCCAGTAGTGCAGTAATATCTAACTAAATGCTTGTGTTTCTAGCTCCAACAGTTATATCTAACTAAATGCTTGTGTTCCTAGCTCCAGTAGTGCAGTAATATCTAACTAAATGCTTGTTCCTAGCTCCAACAGTAATATCTAACTAAATGCTTGTGTTTCTAGCTCCAACAGTAGTATCTAACTAAATGCTTGTGTTTCTAGCTCCAACAGTGCAGTAATATCTAACTAAATGCTTGTTCCTAGCTCCAACAGTAATATCTAACTAAATGCTTGTGTTTCTAGCTCCAACAGTAGTATCTAACTAAATGCTTGTGTTTCTAGCTCCAACAGTGCAGTAATATCTAACTAAATGCTTGTGTTTCTAGCTCCAACAGTAGTATCTAACTAAATGCCTGTGTTCCTAGCTCCAACAGTAATATCTAACTAAATGCTTGTGTTCCTAGCTCCAACAGTGCAGTAATATCTAACTAAATGCTTGTGTTTCTAGCTCCAACAGTAGTATCTAACTAAATGCCTGTGTTCCTAGCTCCAACAGTAATATCTAACTAAATGCTTGTGTTTCTAGCTCCAACAGTGCAGTAGTATCTAACTAAATGCCTGTGTTCCTAGCTCCAACAGTAATAGCTAACTAAATGCTTGTGTTCCTAGCTCCAATAGTGCAGTAATATCTAACTAAATGCTTGTGTTCCTAGCTCCAACAGTGCAGTAATATCTAACAATACACAAGAATACACACATGTAAAGTATCACAATAGAATGACTCCAGTATGGAACCAGGCTATCATGTCCCCAACCAGCCTGCTGGTCCTTACAGGTCTGGATGTGACGGAGGACGGGGTGACTCTAGTGACAGACCACAGAGGAAGGAACTCAGGGGAGGCCTATGTCCAGTTCCTGTCCCAGGAGCAGGCTGACGAGGCCCTGACCAGAGACAGAGAGGTCATCGGAAACCGGTAGGAGCACTCATATCTTCAACCCACTGGAGTTCATTTCTGCTGAAATCTAATGAGCATAATACAACAAATCTCCATCAAAATCTCTGAGTTTAATCTAGAGCTACAGTGAGTGGACACCTGCTCCTCCAACATCTCATTAATATGGACTTGGTCCCTCCTTTGTTTTTGGGATCACGAGTGGCACAGCGGGTCTAAGGCATCTGCATCTCAGTGCTAGAGGCGTCACTACAGTCCCTGGTTCGAATCCAGGCTGTGTCACATCCGGCCGTGATTGGGAGTCCCATAGGGTGGCGCACAATTGGCCCAGCATCTTTAGGCTTTGGCCGTCATTGTAAATAAGAATTTGTTCTTAACTGACTTGCCTAGTTAAATAAAGGTAAAATAGCTTAGTGCATTATGGATCAAATACCTTTTTCATAATTTCGATCTTGTCTCATTGCTACGACTCCCCAACGGGCTCGGGAGGTGAAGGTCGAGTTATGCGTCCTCGGAAACAACATGACCTGCCAAACCGTGCTTCTTAACACCTGCTCGCTTAACCCGTAGCCAGCCGCACCAATGTGTCAGAGGAAACACTGTTCAACTGACGACCGGAGTCAGCCTGCAGGCGCCCGGCCCGCCACAAGGAGTCGCTAGAGCGCCATGAGTCAAGTAAAGCCAACCCCTCTCCTAATCCAGACAACGCTGGGCCAACCCCTCCCCTAATCCAGACAACGCTGGGCCAAACCCTCCCCTAATCCGGACAACGCTGGGCCAAACCCTCCCCTAATCCAGACAACGCTGGGCCAAACCCTCCCCTAACCCAGACAACGCTGGGCCAAACCCTCCCCTAACCCAGACAACGCTGGGCCAAACCCTCCCCTAATACAGACAACGCTGGGCCAAACCCTCCCCTAATACAGACAACGCTGGGCCAAACCCTCCCCTAATCCAGACAATTGTGTACCCACCCTATGGGACCCTATTAGACTGTAGAAGGTTAAGAACTCAACGTTACACAGCCTGGGATCAACCCCCCCCTCTGCTTAGACTGTAGAAGGTTTGTTGTGTACCCACCCTATGGGACCCTATTAGACTGTAAATCAAATCAAAATCAAATCAAATTTATTTATATAGCCCTTCGTACATCAGCTGATATCTCAAAGTGCTGTACAGAAACCCAGCCTAAAACCCCAAACAGCAAGCAATGCAGGTGTAGAAGCACGGTGGCTAGGAAAAACTCCCTAGAAAGGCCAATACCTAGGAAGAAACCTAGAGAGGAACCAGGCTATGTGGGGTGACCAGTCCTCTTCTGGCTGTGCCGGGTGGAGATTATAACAGAACATGGCCAAGATGTTCAAATGTTCATAAATGACCAGCATGGTCGAATAATAATAATAAGGCAGAACAGTTGAAACTGGAGCAGCAGCACAGTCAGGTGGAAGTTGAAACTGGAGCAGCAGCACGGCCAGGTGGAAGTTGAAACTGGAGCAGCAGCATGGCCTGGTGGACTGTAGAAGGTTTGTTTTGTACCCACCCTATGGGACCCTATTAGACTGTAGAAGGTTAAGAACTCAACGTTACACAGCCTGGGATCAACCCCCCCCCCCTCTGCTTAGACTGTAGAAGGTTAAGAACTCAACATTACACAGCCTGGGATCAACCCCCCCCCCCCCCCTCTGCTTAGACTGTAGAAGGTCAGAGCTGACTGTCTACTATGCTTTATATATTTTCCGACCATGACCTTTACCCATGATCCTGTCTTGACCGTGTCCTGACTGTGTGACTGTGTCACCAGGTACATCGAGGTGTTCCCCAGTAGGAGGAGTGAGATCGGAGGCCGGAAGAAGACAGAGTCTGTTGAAGAGGGCAGAAACTCCAGACCGAGTCAACCACACAGACCTGCAGCACAGCCTCCGAGACATGGTGAGACAGACAGACAGACCTGCAGCACAGCCTCCGAGACATGGAGACAGACAGACAGACCTGCAGCACAGCCTCCTAGACATGGTGAGACAGACAGACCTGCAGCACAGCCTCCGAGACATGGTGAGACAGACAGACCTGCAGCACAGCCTCCTAGACATGGTGAGACAGGCAGACCTGCAGCACAGCCTCCTAGACATGGTGAGACAGACAGACCTGCAGCACAGCCTCCTAGACATGGTGAGACAGACAGACAGACAGACCTGCAGCACAGCCTCCTAGACATGGTGAGACAGACAGACAGACAGACCTGCAGCACAGCCTCCTAGACATGGTGAGACAGACAGACAGACCTGCAGCACAGCCTCCTAGACATGGTCAGACAGACAGACAGACCTGCAGCACAGCCTCCTAGACATGGTGAGACAGACAGACCTGCAGCACAGCCTCCTAGACATGGTGAGACAGACAGACAGACAGACCTGCAGCACAGCCTCCTAGACATGGTGAGACAGACAGACAGACAGACCTGCAGCACAGCCTCCTAGACATGGTGAGACAGACAGACAGACCTGCAGCACAGCCTCCTAGACATGGTCAGACAGACAGACAGACCTGCAGCACAGCCTCCTAGACATGGTGAGACAGACAGACAGACAGACCTGCAGCACAGCCTCCGAGACATGGTGAGACAGACAGACAGACCTGCAGCACAGCCTCCTAGACATGGTGAGACAGACAGACAGACAGACCTGCAGCACAGCCTCCGAGACATGGTGAGATAGACAGACAGACCTGCAGCACAGCCTCCTAGACATGGTGAGACAGGCAGACAGACCTGCAGCACAGCCTCCTAGACATGGTGAGACAGACAGACAGACCTGCAGCACAGCCTCCTAGACATGGTGAGACAGACTGACAGACAGACCTGCAGCACAGCCTCCGAGACATGGTGAGACAGACAGACAGACAGACAGACCTGCAGCACAGCCTCCTAGACATGGTGAGACAGACAGACCTGCAGCACAGCCTCCTAGACATGGTGAGACAGACTGTTTTCTTAAAATGGGTAGTGTCCTTTTGACTGTGATGAAAATGAACGGAGGGTAGATGTCTAGATGGATGTTCCATGGTTGTTGTTGTTTGTTTCAGGGTCTCATCCGGTATCTTCTCTGCCCCAACACTTTGTTCACATGAGAGGACTGCCCTTCCAAGCCACAGGAGATGACATCGTCCAGGTATTGCTCTATGCTTTCCACTACCGTGCCGTCTCAGAGCGAGACCGTGCTAACTAGCGTCAGAGAAGTTTGAACCAAACGATGACTTTCTGTAACAGGTTGATATTGCTCTTGTCAGTTCTTCTCTCCTCTAGCGCTGTCCAGGATTCTGGTGGAGTTCGGTCCAGACGGGAGGGCCAGTGGAGAGGCTGATGTTTACTTCACATCGCACCAGGACGCCGTCTCAGCCATGACCCGGGACAAGGCACACATGCGTACGTCTATCTACAGTATCAGTCAAAAGTTTGGGCACAACTACTCATTTTTACTATTTTCTACATTGTAGAATAATAGTGAAGACATCCAAACTATGAAATAACACATATGGAATCATGTAGTAACCAAAAAAGGGCAGTTTACGCTGCGTCTGGTTTCCCTGGTACCTCTAGGGCAGTTTACGCTGCGTCTCGTTTCCCTGGTACCTCTAGGGCAGTATACGCGGCGTCTGGTTTCCCTGGTGCCTCTAGGGCAGTTTACGCTGCGTCTGGTTTCCCTGGTACCTCTAGGGCAGTTTACGCTGCGTCTGGTTTCCCTGGTGCCTCTAGGGCAGTATACGCGGCGTCTGGTTTCCCTGGTGCCTCTAGGGCAGTTTACGCTGCGTCTGGTTTCCCTGGTACCTCTAGGGCAGTTTACGCTGCGTCTGGTTTCTCTGGTACCTCTAGGGCAGTTTACGCTGCGTCTGGTTTCCCTGGTGCCTCTAGGGCAGTTTACGCTGCGTCTGGTTTCCCTGGTACCTCTAGGGCAGTTTACGCTGCGTCTGGTTTCCCTGGTGCCTCTAGGGCAGTTTACGCTGCGTCTGGTTTCCCTGGTACCTCTAGGGCAGTTTACGCTGCGTCTGGTTTCTCTGGTACCTCTAGGGCAGTTTACGCTGCGTCTGGTTTCCCTGGTGCCTCTAGGGCAGTTTACGCTGCGTCTGGTTTCCCTGGTACCTCTAGGGCAGTTTACGCTGCGTCTGGTTTCCCTGGTACCTCTAGGGCAGTTTACGCTGCGTCTGGTTTCCCTGGTGCCTCTAGGGCAGTTTACGCTGCGTCTGGTTTCCCTGGTACCTCTAGGGCAGTTTACGCTGCGTCTGGTTTCCTTGGTACCTCTAGGGCAGTTTACGCTGCGTCTGGTTTCCCTGGTACCTCTAGGGCAGTTTACGCTGCGTCTGGTTTCCCTGGTACCTCTAGGGCAGTTTACGCTGCGTCTGGTTTCTCTGGTACCTCTAGGGCAGTTTACGCTGCGTCTGGTTTCCCTGGTGCCTCTAGGGCAGTTTACGCTGCGTCTGGTTTCCCTGGTGCCTCTAGGGCAGTTTACGCTGCGTCTGGTTTCCCTGGTGCCTCTAGGGCAGTTTACGCTGCGTCTGGTTTCCCTGGTACCTCTAGGGCAGTTTACGCTGCGTCTGGTTTCCCTGGTACCTCTAGGGCAGTTTACGCTGCGTCTGGTTTCCCTGGTACCTCTAGGGCAGTTTACGCTGCGTCTGGTTTCTCTGGTACCTCTAGGGCAGTTTACGCTGCGTCTGGTTTCCCTGGTGCCTCTAGGGCAGTTTACGCTGCGTCTGGTTTCCCTGGTGCCTCTAGGGCAGTATACGCGGCGTCTGGTTTCCCTGGTGCCTCTAGGGCAGTTTACGCTGCGTCTGGTTTCCCTGGTACCTCTAGGGCAGTTTACGCTGCGTCTGGTTTCTCTGGTACCTCTAGGGCAGTTTACGCTGCGTCTGGTTTCCCTGGTGCCTCTAGGGCAGTATACGCGGCGTCTGGTTTCCCTGGTGCCTCTAGGGCAGTTTACGCTGCGTCTGGTTTCCCTGGTACCTCTAGGGCAGTTTACGCTGCGTCTGGTTTCCCTGGTGCCTCTAGGGCAGTTTACGCTGCGTCTGGTTTCCCTGGTACCTCTAGGGCAGTTTACGCTGCGTCTGGTTTCCCTGGTACCTCTAGGGCAGTTTACGCTGCGTCTGGTTTCTCTGGTACCTCTAGGGCAGTTTACCCTGCGTCTGGTTTCCCTGGTACCTCTAGGGCAGTTTACGCTGCGTCTGGTTTCCCTGGTACCTCTAGGGCAGTTTACGCTGCGTCTGGTTTCCCTGGTACCTCTAGGGCAGTTTACGCTGCGTCTGGTTTCTCTGGTACCTCTAGGGCAGTTTACGCTGCGTCTGGTTTCCCTGGTACCTCTAGGGCAGTTTACGCTGCGTCTGGTTTCCCTGGTACCTCTAGGGCAGTTTACGCTGCGTCTGGTTTCCCTGGTACCTCTAGGGCAGTTTACGCTGCGTCTGGTTTCCCTGGTGCCTCTAGGGCAGTTTACGCTGCGTCTGGTTTCCCTGGTACCTCTAGGGCAGTTTACGCTGCGTCTGGTTTCCCTGGTGCCTCTAGGGCAGTTTACGATGTTGAATTTGTTCAATGACAATTGCATTTTTTTTAAATAAATTTTTTATCGATGAAATTAAAAAATATATTGTGGTGTTTGTAGTATAATTTTTTTTTTTACCTGTAGTTATTTGTTTCGTATTCATGTAGGCTACACTGTACTGCAAAATCATCCTGCTGTCCCATATTTAGTGTTTTCTAAACGTGGTCCTCCTACCCTGAACTCGTTTTCTGTTTCTGTGCAGAAGAGCGATACATCGAGCTGTTCCTGAATTCAACATCATCAGACGAGGGCCAATGAGGTTTACCAGGTTGGTCTGAATTAAACATTTCAAATATTTTTCATATATGCATAGTCACTTTAACCAAATCTACATGAACATACTACCTCAATCAGCCTGACTAACCGGTGTCTGTATGTAGCCTCGATACTGTATATAGCCTCTGTTGTTTTTATTTCTTTACCTATCTATTGTTCACCTAATACCCTTTTTGCATTATTGGTTAGAGCCTGTAAGTAAGCATTTCACTGTAAGGCCAATAACCTGTTGTTTTCAGGGCACGTGTCAAACTTTTATTTGATAATATTGGTTGACTGAGGCTCTGATTCTGTTGTGATTCTGTCTGCAGGTTAGCGGTGGGCTGAGAGATGACATCGGGAGGTGTGGTGGTGAAAATCCCCATCGACTGGATGTGTCACCACTTGTAAGGGTGTAGAAATGATGTTGAATATAATAAAACTACATTCAATCTGACTCCCATTTATTATGTGAATAAATACAACAGTCCCTGTGTGTCTCTGGAGGAATCGAGGCCAGATGGAAGCCTCTATCACCACGGACTATAAAGAACAGATTAACTTATAATTGCCGTTATGCAGTTAAGAGATACAAATCATCCTGACGATCAATGTTCAAGCATACACAGTATAGTTAGAAAAGGACACTGTAAAACAAGAATGCATTTACTCAGTCACAAAATAATTACATGACAGTCTTCCTTGGGAACATCCCTTCCTGCCTCAGATAAGGTGTGTTTGACCCATGATGGCCCGCCATCCAAATGAGGCAGTATGTGGTGAGTCGTCCTCCCAGCCAGTATCACCTCTCATTCTTCCACTACATCAGAAGGACCAGGTCTGGATGTTTTGTCTGCACTCTGTTTTGCTCTATGGCTGAATGAGTGGACGGCACAATAAAGACATTCCTGCTGAAGTGGTTGTGTCTTTCCGTCCAACAGGAAGCTCGCCCAATGAGGCATGAGATAATGGAAGAGCGTTCATTATGACATTTAACAGACTCTCTGATCCAAGGAGACCTACAGTAGTGAGTCATTTAACAGACTCTCTGATCCAGAGCCACTTACAGTAGTGAGTCATTTAGCAGACTGATCCAGAGCCACTACAATAGTGAGTCATTTAGCAGACTCTCTGACCCAGAGCCACTACAGTAGTGAGTCATTTAGCAGACTCTCTGACCCAGAGCCACTACAGTAGTGAGTCATTTAGCAGACTCTGATCCAGCCACTACAGTAGTGAGTCATTTAGCAGACTCTGACCCAGAGCCACTACAGTAGTGAGTCATTTAGCAGACTGATCCAGTCACTACAGTAGTGAGTCATTTAGCAGGCTCTCTGATCCAGAGCCACTACAGTAGTGAGTCATTTAGCAGACTGATCCAGAGCCACTTACTGTCAGGAACATGTTATTCAGTCATTGACTAACAGTTCCTAATCTCAGTGGACGGTGTTGTCAGAGACATATCATAGACATAAATAAAAACCAGACTTGGAAAAACTTCAGTTTATTGTTGAGTAAGGAAACATTTACATCTCAAGATTATTTCATTTCGGTCTAACATCAGCCGGATAATTACAGAGCTGGCATATAATCCCTTTTGGTCATTTTTTATTTCTTAATTAAAAAGTTGTAGAAAATGTTGCATTTTGTCCCGCTGTTGTCAAACCAAACCACCAGGTTGAGATCAGCCATGAACAAAAATAGTTAAATGTTTCGCCAAAATGTCCTATCCGATAAAATATCAATTCATCAGTCCCACTTTGAATGTTTCACAATAAATGTTTTGAGTAAAAATCCACTGAATAAATACTGTGATCAGTTCAGATACCTAATGCAAAAGACTCCTCACCTAGAAAACACAACCTGGGACCTGAACGGTTTGTGCAATCATTCCCCTCCTTGCCATATGCCAAACATGGTTTGAATAGCACAAACAGATCTGGGACCAGGCTATGAAAATATATCCCTTTTCATGGAGTCCATTGAAGTTCGTCAGACATCTGAAACCATTAGTGATGAGAAGCTTGAAGTCAGTTTTCCATGAAGCTGCACTGTACAGAAATCACTCCATTTCCTTATTGCTAAAATTCTAATAGGTGGCCTAATTTCAGTTTGTGACAAAACAATCATATATAGTGTAGAGAATCATTGTGGAATATATTTTCCATAACCAAAAATATTGTGTTTCAAGCTGGTGTAAAAAAAACAACTAAGCGAAAGATGTCAAAAACAAAATGGTGAGCATAGAAATAGAGAGCATAGAACGCTTCTGACTTGCTTTCAATGAGAATGACAGATCTATAACTCACATTTCTATGTCAAACCGCACCCCAAAAAAAGTTCCATATCGCAGCGTTAAGTTGTTAGTCTGTTCCTTTAGATATTTTGTCAGTGAATGACACTGTATTCCAGAGAGAGAGAAACGAGGAAATGTGAGTCTCAGGATGGGCTGGATGCATACTGCTGCAGTAGCTGAGAGTAGCAGGCGTCACAGACGTGTTCAGGGTTGATGGAAGAGGGAAGAGGAAGCTCATTGGTCAGACAGCGTTCACAGAACACCCCTCGACAGTTAGCACACCGTCTCTACAGAGAGAAGAGAAACAGTCACTACGCCGTCCCTATAGAGAAACAGTCACTATGCCATCTCTACAGAGAAACAGTCACTATGCCATCTCTACAGAGAAACAGTCACTATGCCATCTCTACAGAGAAACAGTCACTATGCCGTCTCTACAGAGAAACAGTCACTATGCCGTCTCTACAGAGAAACAGTCACTATGCCGTCTCTACAGAGAAACAGTCACTATGCCGTCTCTACAGAGAAACAGTCACTACGCCGTCTCTACAGAGAAACAGTCACTACGCCGTCTCTACAGAGAAACAGTCACTACGCCATCTCTACAGAGAAACAGTCACTACGCCGTCTCTACAGAGAAACAGTCACTACGCCATCTCTACAGAGAAACAGTCACTATGCCATCTCTACAGAGAAACAGTCACTATGCCGTCTCTACAGAGAAACAGTCACTATGCCATCTCTACAGAGAAACAGTCACTACGCCGTCTCTACAGAGAAACAGTCACTACGCCGTCTCTACAGAGAAACAGTCACTACGCCGTCTCTACAGAGAAACAGTCACTACGCCATCTCTACAGAGAAACAGTCACTACGCCATCTCTACAGAGAAACAGTCACTACGCCGTCTCTACAGAGAAACAGTCACTACGCCATCTCTACAGAGAAACAGTCACTATGCCATCTCTACAGAGAAACAGTCACTACGCCGTCTCTACAGAGAAACAGTCACTACGCTGTCTCTTCAGAGAGAAGAGAAACGGTTCATGTTTTAATGCAGAACTTGATGATCAGTTCCCAGTTGAGCCAGAGAGACTGTAGAGAATTGCAGAGATGCACCACTTCCACATTGACTCCTTCTAGTGGAACTCAGGGTGGAGGATCATGAAGATGTACAAACTGGATTGAGACAAGGTCAGTGTATCCCTTCAGTTTGAGGAAGCCATTATGTCTGAAGACGTAGGTGTAGGTGGTGTACCTTGGTCTTAGTCATGGACTCGTCCAGTTCACATAGAGAGCAGATGGATGCCTGGTGGATCTCAAGACGAGACTGGTCCTGGAAAGGAGAACGTCTGCATTAAAGGTATACTGTACATATGTAACATTACAGAGCATTCCAGAAGTATTAAGACCCCTTCCCTTTTTCCACATTTTGTTACGTTACAGCCTTACTCTAAAATGGATGAAATAAAAACAACTCTACAATCTACACCTGCTACCACATACCGACACGCTACCCCAATACAGACCCGCTACCCCATACCGACACGCTACCCCCATACCGACCCGCTACCCCATACCGACCCGCTACCCCATACCGACACGCTACCCCATACGACACGCTACCCCAAACCGACCTGCTACCCCATACCGACACGCTACCCCAATACCGACCCGCTACCCCATACCGACACGCTACCCCATACCGACACGCTACCCCAAACCGACACGCTACCCCAATACCGACCCGCTACCCCAATACCGCTACCCCAATATCAACCCACTACCCCATACCGACACGCTACCCCAATACCGACACGCTACCCCAATACCGCTACCCTAAACCGACCCGCTACCCCAATATCGACCCGCTACCCCATACCGACACGCTACCCCATACCGACACGCTACCCCATACGACACGCTACCCCATACGACACGCTACCCCAAACCGACACGCTACCCCAATACCGACCCGCTACCCCAATACCGCTACCCCAATATCAACCCGCTACCCCATACCGACACGCTACCCCAATACCGACACGCTACCCCAATACCGCTACCCTAAACCGACCCGCTACCCCAATACCGACCCGCTACCCCAATACCGACCCGCTACCCCAATACCGACCCGCTACCCCAATACCGACCCGCTACCCCAATACAGACACGCTACCCCAATACAGACACGCTACCCCAATACAGACACGCTACCCCAATACAGACACGCTACCCCCATACCGACCCGCTACCCCAATACCGACCCGCTACCCCAATACCGACCCGCTACCCCAATACAGACCCGCTACCCCAATACAGACCCGCTACCCCAATACAGACACTCTACCCCAATACAGACACGCTACCCCAATACAGACACGCTACCCCATAATGATTGAACATCTCTGGAGAGACCTGAAAATAGCTGTGCAGCGACCCTCCCCATCCAACCTGACAGAGCTTGAGAGGATCTGCAGAGAAGAATGGGAGAAACTCCCCAAATACAGGTGTTCCAAGCT
Organism: Oncorhynchus kisutch; assembly: GCF_002021735.2. Classification (NCBI taxonomy): domain Eukaryota; kingdom Metazoa; phylum Chordata; class Actinopteri; order Salmoniformes; family Salmonidae; genus Oncorhynchus; species Oncorhynchus kisutch. The sequence goes on from NC_034181.2 coordinate 2,304,783, forward strand.
TGTAGCGTCATACCCAAGAAGACTCAAGGCTGTAATCGCTGCCAAAGGGGTTTCAATGAAGTACTGAGTAAAGGGTCTGAATACTTATGTAAATGTGATAGTTTATTTTTTATAAACTTGCAAAAAAATGTCATTACAGGATATTTTGTGACCAAAAAAGAAGATTTAATCCATTTTAGAATAAGGCTGTAACAAAATGTGTAAAAAGTGAAGAGGTCTGAATACCTTCTGAATGCCCAGTATTACACACTTCCAATGGTAGAAACAGTTGAACAAGAGGTCCTATGAAGGAGACATCTAGACCGTAGTTGGAAGAGATTAAGGAATATTACCTGTTCATCCTGATTTTGTGACAATGACCTAGAGAGAGAGAGAGATGTCAAGCTATTGGTTCGCAAGGCAATGCAGTAAGACGACACTGTACGTATATTCAGGACTAAACCAATGAGACGTGTGTGCAGGACTAAACCAATGAGACGTGTGTTCAGGACTAAACCAATGAGACGCGTGTTCAGGACTAAACCAATGAGACGTGTGTGCAGGACTAAACCAATGAGACGTGTGTGCAGGACTAAACCAATGAGACGCGTGTTCAGGACTAAACCAATGAGACGCGTGTGCAGGACTAAACCAATGAGACGCGTGTGCAGGACTAAACCAATGAGACGCGTGTGCAGGACTAAACCAATGAGACGTGTGTTCAGGACTAAACCAATGAGACGTGTGTTCAGGACTAAACCAATGAGACGTGTGTTCAGGACTAAACCAATGAGACGTGTGTTCAGGACTAAACCAATGAGACGTGTGTTCAGGACTAAACCAATGAGACGTGTGTTCAGGACTAAACCAATGAGATGTGTGTGCAGGACTAAACCAATGAGACGTGTGTTCAGGACCAAACCAATGAGACGCGTGTTCAGGACTAAACCATGCTTACATGTCTGAACCCAGACTGCTCTTGTCCTCCAACATGTTGCATAGTTGCTCATTCTCCTTTTTGACGGCCTCAAGTTCCTATGACGCACACAGAACAACATGGCCATGTCAGTCCTTGAATAGACAGAGACTTCAGGTTGGTTTTCAGGAAGATGTCGGGTCTACCTTCCTGATGTCGTCCACCTGTCTGGGGTCTCCCTGCGGTGTTGGGGCCCTCTTCTCCCCAGGGTGTATGTACAGGCCACCACCTCCATGCTCTCTCTCCCTCCTCAGCTCCTGCTCCAGACTCCATCTGACATACACACGTTTTCATATCAAGTACAAAACCTTGAAATCTGAATATAATGTTTGTATTAATTGACTGAATAAATCTGTCCCTTGTTTCATGAAATAAAAAGATCGCAGAAATGTTCCAAACGCACAATATTTCTATTTCTTTGCCAAGATAATCCATCCACCTGACAGGTGTGGCATATCAAGAAGCTGATTAAACAGCATGATCCTTACACAGGTGCACCTTGTGCTGGGGGACAATAAAAGGCCACTTTAAAATTCACAGTTTTGTCACGCAACACAATGTCACAGATGTCTCAAGTTGAGGGAGCATTCACATTGGCATGCTGACTGCAGGAATGTCCACCAGAGCTGTAACCAGATAATTAAATGTAAATTTCTCTACTATAAGCCGCCTCCAACGTCGTTTTAGAGAACTCGGCAGTACGCTCAACTGGCCTTATGACCGCAGACTGCCTCAGCGAGCAGGCCTTTTTAATCGACCTGGCCCGGGTATCCTGGGAGGATATTGACCTCATCCGTCAGTAGAGGATGGCAGGTTGTTCTTTAAAAAGTGCCTTCCTCACCATCTTAAATAATCATGCCCCATTCAAGAAATGTAGAACCAGGAACAGATATAGCCCTTTGTTCTCTCCAGACATGACTGCCCTTGACCAGCACAAAAACATCCTGTGGCGTTCTGCATTAGCATCGAATAGCCCCCGTGATGTGCAACGTTTCAGGGAAGTTAGGAACCAATATACACAGGCAGTTAGAAAAGCTAAGGCCAGCTTTTTCAAACAGAAATGTGCATCTTGTAGCGCTAACTCCAAAGTTCTGGGACTATGTAAAGTCCATGGAGAACAAGAGCACCTCCTCCCAGCTGCCCTGCTCTGAGGCTAGGAAACACTGTAAAGTCCATGGAGAACAAGAGCACCTCCTCCCAGCTGCCCTGCTCTGAGGCTAGGAAACACTGTAAAGTCCATGGAGAACAAGAGCACCTCCTCCCAGCTGCCCACTGCACTGAGGATAGGAAACTCTGTCATCACCGATAAATCCACGATAGTCGAGAATTTCAAATGAGCATTTCTCCACAGCTGGCCATGCTTTCCTCCTGGCTACCCCAACCCCGGCCAACAGCTCCACACCCCCCGCAGCTACTTGCCCAAGCCTCCCCAGCTTCTCCTTCACCCAAATCCAGATAGCTGATGTTCTGAAAGAGCTGCAGAATATGGATCCCTACAAATCAGCCGGGCTAGACAATCTGGACCCTCTATTTCTGAAACTATCCGCTGCCATTGTTGCAACCCCTATTACCAGCCTGTTCAACCTCTCTTTCATATCGTCTATGTGCAGCCGTCTTCATTGACCTGGCCAAGGCTTTCGACTCTGTCAATCACTGTATTCTTATCGGCAGACTCAACAGCCTTGGTTTGTCATGACTGCCTCGCCTGGTTCACTAACTACTTCTCAGAAAGAGTTCACTGTGTCAAATCGGAGGGACTGTTGTCTGGACCTCTGGCAGTCTCTATGGGGGTACCACAAGGTTCAATTCTTGGGCCGACTCTTTTCTCTATATATATCAACAATGCCGCTCTCGCTGCGGGTGATTCCCTGACCACCTCTACGCAAACACCACCATTCTGTATACTTCTGGCCCTTCTTTGGACATTGTGTTAACTAACCTCCAGACCAGCTTCAATGCCATACAACTCTCCTTCTGTGGCCTCCAACTGCTTTAAACGCTAGTAAAACTAAATGCATGCTCTTCAACTGATCGCTGCCCGCACCTGTCCGCCCGACTTGCATCATTACTCTGGACGGTTCTGACTTAGAATATGTGGACAACTATTAATACCTAGGTGTCTGGCTAGACTGTAAACTCTCCTTCCAGACTCACATCAAACATCTCCAATCCAAAATTAAATCTAGAATCGGCTTCCTATTTCACAACAAAGCCTCCTTCACTCATGCTGCCAAACATACCCTCGTAAAACTGACCATCCTACCAATCCTCGACTTTGGTGATGTCATCTACAAAATAGCTTCCAATACTCTACTCAGCAAACTGGATCACAGTCTATCACAGTGCCATCCATTTTGTCAGCAAAGCCCCATATACTACCCACCACTGCGACCTGTATGCTCTCGTCGGCTGGCCCTCGCTACATATTTGTTGCCTGACCAATTGGCTCCAGGTCATCTATAAGTCTTTGCTAGGTAAAGCCCTGCCTTATCTCAGTTCACTGGTCACCATAGCAACACCCACCCGTAGCACGCGCTCCAGCAGGTATATTTCACTGGTCATCCCCAAATCCAACACCACCTTGGCCGCCTCTCCGTACAGTTCTCTGCTGCCAATGACTGGAACGAACTGCAAAAATCACTGAAGCTGGAGACTCATAGCTCCCTCACTAGCTTTAAGCACCAGCTGTCAGAGCAGCTCACAGATTACTGTACCTGTACACAGCCCATCTGTAAACAGCCCATCTGTAAACAGCCCATCCATCTACTCATCAACATACTGTTTTTATTTACTTTGCTGCTCTTTTGCTCCAGTACACCAGTATCTCTACTTGCACATCATCATCTGCACATCTATCACTCCAGTGTTAATTGCTAAATTGTTATTACTTCGCCACTATGGTCTATTTATTGCCTTACCTCCTTACTCCATTTGCACACACTGTATACAGATTGTTCTATTGTATTATTGACTGTATGTTTGTTTATCCCATGTGTAACTCTGTTGTTGTATGTGTCGCACTGCTTTGCTTTATCTTGGCCAGGTCGCAGTTGTAAATGAGAACTTGTTCTCAACTGGCCTACCTGGTTACATAAAGGTGTTCTCAACTGGCCTACCTGGTTAAATAAAGGTGTTCTCAACTGGCCTACCTGGTTAAATAAAGGTGTTCTCAACTGGCCTACCTGGTTAAATAAAGGTGTTATCAACTGGCCTACCTGGTTAAATAAAGGTGTTCTCAACTGGCCTACCTGGTTAAATAAAGGTGTTCTCAACTGGCCTACCTGGTTAAATAAAGGTGTTATCAACTAGCCTACCTGGTTAAATAAAGGTGTTCTCAACTGGCCTACCTGGTTAAATAAAGGTGTTCTCAACTGGCCTACCTGGTTAAATAAAGGTGTTCTCAACTAGCCTACCTGGTTAAATAAAGGTGTTCTCAACTAGCCTACCTGGTTAAATAAAGGTGTTCTCAACTAGCCTACCTGGTTAAATAAAGGTGTTCTCAACTAGCCTACCTGGTTAAATAAAGGTGTTCTCAACTGGCCTACCTGGTTAAATAAAGGTGTTCTCAACTAGCCTACCTGGTTAAATAAAGGTGTTCTCAACTGGCCTACCTGGTTAAATAAAGGTGTTCTCAACTAGCCTACCTGGTTAAATAAAGGTGTTCTCAACTAGCCTACCTGGTTAAATAAAGGTGTTCTCAACTAGCCTACCTGGTTAAATAAAGGTGTTCTCAACTGGCCTACCTGGTTAAATAAAGGTGTTCTCAACTGGCCTACCTGGTTAAATAAAGGTGTTCTCAACTGGCCTACCTGGTTAAATAAAGGTGTTCTCAACTAGCCTACCTGGTTAAATAAAGGTGTTCTCAACTGGCCTACCTGGTTAAATAAAGGTGTTCTCAACTGGCCTACCTGGTTAAATAAAGGTGTTCTCAACTAGCCTACCTGGTTAAATAAAGGTGTTCTCAACTAGCCTACCTGGTTAAATAAAGGTGTTCTCAACTGGCCTACCTGGTTAAATAAAGGTGTTCTCAACTGGCCTACCTGGTTAAATAAAGGTGTTCTCAACTAGCCTACCTGGTTAAATAAAGGTGTTCTCAACTGGCCTACCTGGTTAAATAAAGGTGTTCTCAACTGGCCTACCTGGTTAAATAAAGGTGTTCTCAACTGGCCTACCTGGTTAAATAAAGGTGTTCTCAACTGGCCTACCTGGTTAAATAAAGGTGTTCTCAACTAGCCTACCTGGTTAAATAAAGGTGTTCTCAACTGGCCTACCTGGTTAAATAAAGGTGTTCTCAACTGGCCTACCTGGTTAAATAAAGGTGTTCTCAACTAGCCTACCTGGTTAAATAAAGGTGTTCTCAACTGGCCTACCTGGTTAAATAAAGGTGTTCTCAACTGGCCTACCTGGTTAAATAAAGGTGTTCTCAACTGGCCTACCTGGTTAAATAAAGGTGTTCTCAACTGGCCTACCTGGTTAAATAAAGGTGTTCTCAACTGGCCTACCTGGTTAAATAAAGGTGTTCTCAACTGGCCTACCTGGTTAAATAAAGGTGTTCTCAACTGGCCTCCCTGGTTAAATAAAGGTGTTCTCAACTGGCCTACCTGGTTAAATAAAGGTGAAATAAAAAACGTAAATAAAACTGCAGACCACGTGTAAGTACACCCATTGTGCCAATCATCCGCCTCCATCACCTCATGTTTCAGATAATCCACAGCCCCATGTCATGAGGCAAATGGTGGTCACACCAGATACTGACTGGTTTTCTGATCCACGACCCTACTTCTTTTTAAAGGTATCTGTGACCAACAGAGTCATATCTGTATTCTCAGTCATGTGAAATCCATAGATTAGGACCTAATGAATTTATTTCAAAGGATTGATTTCCTTATAGGAATTGTAACTCTTTGCCATGTAGCGTTTTTTGTCATGTCCAGTAGATATAAATCCAATGAAATGATCCTGATAATTACCTGTGTTTCCGTAGGCGTTCCACCTCCAGCTGTAGAGAGTCTATCTTGTCTCCAAACTCCTGTTTAAACAGTTTATGATCCTCCCCAGCCTGGTCCCGCTCCCTCTCCGCCTGACGGGATCTGGGGGGGGGGGGGGGGGGGGGCAAGGTGAACGGGGGGGGGGGGGGGGGGTAAAATGAACTTATGGTAAAATGAAAATTAAACAAGAACTCATGGACTAAACTTCAAATGAAAACGACAGAACTGAGAAATGAATTGGGAAAAAAAAAGTTGAACTTGTGAACTTTAAATGAAAAGAAGAACACATGGTAAATGAAAAGAAGAACACATAGTGGGTAGAGAGTCTCCATTTGAACAGGGAGAGAAACAGGAAGAGGCCTAAAGAGAACAGAGACTCCTCCTCCCATCATCCAGAAGCAGACCAGAAGTTTGTCTGGAATATGGTTTTATTATGCTAGTATTGGACTACAGTTGACATCTAAGGTAATAGAACCACATATACAAGTCATTTCCTTTTAACTTTGCGTTCTCATTCTGACCTGGACTGACCTTTCACACAACCAGTACATCCTTACATGGTGATTTGGGTTGCTGTTCAAACAGTAGATGTGCTGTTCAGTGCTCTGGGGTGAGATTCCCAAAAAACAATATATCTTTTAGCAGTAAGACCATGTTAAAAATCAATCGGTAGGGAATAGAAGAACGATGATCTGAATGATAAAGATTATATTTTGTTTTGACGAAATTCAGATTAGAGGAGAAAGCAGACCTACAAACTGTGTGTACTGTAATGGTTCAGACGTCATCATACTAGAATTACTGTGTTATGTTTCAGGAGCCCAGATCTTTTTTTAACCTTTAGACTCGAGTTGGGCTTGGTGGCTGGTCTACGGACCGCTGTCTGTCGGGCTGCTCTCAGAACACAGGAATGCATATTGTTCCGGAACAATATGCATTCCTATGGTATTTACTGTGGGGTCATAAAGTATTGACACTTTTGATAAACATGTGCAAAAAGTGACTGTACATAATACATTTTGAGATATATTGTATGCAACAAAGAGAGATATATTATTTTAAACTTTTTTTTTTTTTTTTTTTTTTAATCACTCAGAAAAATAGATTTTGTTTAAACAAGTAATCCATTTTTTTTCTAGGTGTCAAAATGATTAACCACCCTGTTTTCAATAGGGATGGGGGATACAGTGAGACAGACCTTTTTTTAATTCAAATCAGATGTTTTCAGTGGGTTTCACAGCCAGAGACTGGGTAGAGTTCCATGAGGCCATTGACCTTAACAAGGGCCGTTTATCAAACTCCCGACGTTTACATTTGTTGGATGACAGGAACACGGAGCACCTTGGCCACACACCAGTGGTGGGTTTAGTGTCTAAATGAGAATGTTCGAGCAGAAAATAAACCCGGAACTACTGTACAATATGATGGTGGATCTTTGATGTTTTGGGGCTCAATAGCATCATGAAATGAGACCAGAACCAGGACATTTAGCCAATAAACCTGGTTGCATCTGACAGAAGACCGAAACATGACCACAAGTGGGATTTCCAGCAAGACAATAACCCCAAGCACACATCAAAATCCACAAAGAAAATGTGAAATTAGCCACAATATAAAATAGATTACTTGTTAAACAAAATGTTTTTCTCTGAGCAATTGTATTTGTATAAAATAATAACCACATTTTTTGGGGAGCATACAATATAGCTAAGTATGATTTCTTTAATACGGTAATTAGTGCTCATCTTATCCAAGCGTGTCAATAATTTCACACCCCACTGTATCTATATAGTGAACGGCTCTGAGGTATAGCCTACGGTCCTTATAGTCTGATCTAAGGACCTATGCAGAGATGGGCTATATTTGAAATATCTATTTCAATTACTTAAGTATTTTGTCAATTTGTATTTCCCCAACCTGAATGACACTCCAATGTATTCTGTAACAAGATACTTTCGAAAGATGTCATTCGTATTTTCAGAAATTGAAAATACTTTTCTATAACATTTTTTTTTTCTTTCAAATAGCGATTCATGATCTTGTGGCCCCTTTTCACCCTGCATTGGTATCAGTAGTCTGATGGCACTACGGTGTGATAAGAACGTCTGCTGAATGAACTAAACATACATGGGGCGGCAGCGTAGCCTAGTGGTTAGAGCATTGGACTAGTAACCGGAAGGTTGCGAGTTCAAACCCCCGAGCTGACAAGGTACAAATCTGTCGTTCTGCCCCTGAACAGGCAGTTAACCCACTGTTCCTAGGGCCGTCATTGAAAATAAGAATGTGTTCTTAACTGACTTGCCTAGTTAAATAAAGGTAAAAATTAAATTAAATGTGTATGTAAAAATGAACAATTGCAAAGCATGCTGAGTATTATTTGAATGAGCTCCGCCCCATAAAAAAAAGGCCAATAATAATACCCAGTGTGCTTTGCAGTTCATTTTGGTCTGTTCATTTTCATAATATTTTGGTCACTTAAGCCTTCCGCATCCTGTTTTGGCTGGCGCCTGGCTAAACTAGTGTGCTCGCTTACTTCCTTAAGTCCTTTGCTTGAAAAAAAGAGGAAAAAAAAGTGACAATAGTACTGTTTGTCCATCTTAAGACGCCGTAGCCAGTAAACACTTCCTCAAAATAGTAAGAATGAATCTAAGCTAACTCAAGAAATTCGTCATTGGCGTTTTTTTGCCGAGGAGATCCTAGTCCAGCAATTTTAGAAGAAAAAAACATCCCAAAATGTCATCATAATATACATGCATGAACTGTCCTTAGTGTTTGGGAAGGGAAGCACACGTCTTTACAGTTCAACTAAGGTAGAAAACAACACATCACAGTCATAGCAAGTAAAACGATTCTGTCACCATTGCTGAGGATGCTGTTGCTGTTCGGGCCGGCTACTTGCAAATGTATTTCTGTATACAAATACAAAATACATGTATTTGAAGTATTTTGTCGTTTATTTTTGATAAATTGATCTTTATGGTATTTTGTAAATTCTTGCCAATTATTGAGTGTAGGGGGGGCTTCAGGGGATCGATTTACAAGAACCAACAGCATCCATTCACATTTCAGAACAGTACACCCATCTCTCTTCCCGGAAATGGCTGACATCCCATCGAAGTCTTGTATTAGGGAACATTCATTACATGTGTGGGGGGGATCTGATATCTTCATTCTTTACGGAATGAACCCAAGCGAAAGTCCTGAAACCCAGCGAGCAGAATGGACTGCTGCTCTGCACTGTATACCGACAGAAAAACACACGGAAGAACAGAAAACCAGGCTAGAGGAAGCCAGAGAGACTATATCAGTCAGGAGAGTAGAGGTTTAGGAAAGAAAATGTAATTTAACACTAGAGAAGGAAAGGAACCGCAACAGATGTCATACCAAAAAATAAGTAACCTAGTTAAAGGGATAGTCCGGATATTTCGGCAATAAGGTCCTTTATCTACTTCCCTACAGTTCGATGAACTCGTGGACAGCATTTTCATGTCTCTGTGTGCAGCTTGAAGAAAGTTGCTAACTAGCGTTAGCACGATGACTGGAAGTCTATGGTATATGCTAGCAGACCCGATTGCATTCCAGTCATTGCGCTAACATTAGTTAGCATGATTGCAGATACCATAGACTTCCAGTCATTGCCCTAATGCTAGTTAGCAATTGCGCTAGCGCTAGTTTGCAACTTCCTTCAAACTGCACGCGGAGACATACAAAATGGTATCCACAAGTTCATCTAACTCTAGGGAAGTAGACATGACCTCACTGCCAAAATCCTGAAGTAACCCTTTAAGTCATTTCTATATTATGCAAATATTTTATATTTAATATTGTTTTTTCTGATTTGGATCAGGGTTTATCAAACTATGATGTGGGTGTCATTCTGGGGAACAGAGGAGAGGGGAGGGAGGACTACTGTTGCTTCTGAAGCAGTTTCTCTGCGTTGGAACTCAAGCTTCTGGCCTGCTTCACACAGTCTTCCTCACTGCGAGGAGGAGATAGTGGAGGAAGAGGTAAAGAACCAAGAAATGAAAGGGATGGAGAAATGGAAAGATATAAGAAAGTAGCGATGGATTGAATAGATAGAGAGGGGGAAAAGGAAGAGGGTAGTTACTAAGCCCTGAAAAGAATACATGTTTAGATTAGATCTGAGAGTCAAACTGGCAAGAGTCTGTCCAAAGCTTTGTCAGAGGAGATTCTCTCTCAATCCACGATTGGTCTTCATCTGGGTCCATGAAATCCATCCTAAAAGCTTTGGGTAAACTTCAGTCCTATTATTCTGAGTAGTGGACTAGTGGTGTAGTAGAGTAGTAGACTAGTGGTGTAGTAGAGTAGTAGACTAGTGGTGTAGTAGAGTAGTAGACTAGTGGTGTAGTAGAGTAGTAGACTAGTGGTGTAGTAGAGTAGTAGACTAGTGGTGTAGTAGAGTAGTAGACTAGTGGTGTAGTAGAGTAGTAGACTAGTGGTGTAGTAAAGTAGAGTAGTAGACTAGTAGTAGAGTAGAGTAGTAGACTAGTGGTGTAGTAGAGTAGAGTAGCAGACTAGTGGTGTAGTAGAGTAGAGTAGTAGACTAGTGGTGTAGTAGAGTAGAGTAGTAGACTAGTGGTGTAGTAGAGTAGTAGACTAGTGGTGTAGTAGAGTAGTAGACTAGTGGTGTAGTAGAGTAGTAGACTAGTGGTGTAGTAGAGTAGTAGACTAGTGGTGTAGTAGAGTAGTAGACTAGTGGTGTAGTAGAGTAGTAGACTAGTGGTGTAGTAGAGTAGTAGACTGCTGGTGTAGTAGAGTAGTAGACTAGTGGTGTACTAGAGTAGTAGACTAGTGGTGTAGTAAAGTAGAGTAGTAGACTAGTAGTAGAGTAGAGTAGTAGACTAGTGGTGTAGTAGAGTAGAGTAGCAGACTAGTGGTGTAGTAGAGTAGAGTAGTAGACTAGTGGTGTAGTAGAGTAGTAGACTAGTGGTGTAGTAGAGTAGAGTAGTAGACTAGTGGTGTAGTAGAGTAGAGTAGTAGACTAGTGGTGTAGTAGAGTAGTAGACTAGTGGTGTAGTAGAGTAGTAGACTAGTGGTGTAGTAGAGGAGAGTAGTAGACTACTGGTGTAGTAGTGTAGAGTAGTAGACTAGTGGTGTAGTAGAGTAGTAGACTAGTGGTGTAGTAGAGTAGTGGTGTAGTAGAGTAGTAGACTAGTGGTGTAGTAGAGTAGAGTAGTAGACTAGTGGTGTAGTAGAGTAGTAGACTAGTGGTGTAGTAGAGTAGTAGACTACTGGTGTAGTAGAGTAGAGTAGTAGACTAGTGGTGTAGTAGAGTAGTAGACTAGTGGTGTAGTAGAGTAGTAGACTAGTGGTGTAGTAGAGTAGTAGACTACTGGTGTAGTAGTGTAGAGTAGCAGACTAGTGGTGTAGTAGAGTAGAGTAGTATACTACTGGTGTAGTAGAGTAGTAGACTACTGGTGTAGTAGAGTAGAGTAGTAGACTACTGGTGTAGTAGTGTAGAGTAGTAGACTAGTGGTGTAGTAGAGTAGAGTAGTAGACTAGTGGTGTAGTAGAGTAGAGTAGTAGACTAGTGGTGTAGTAGAGTAGTAGACTACTGGTGTAGTAGAGTAGTAGACTAGTGGTGTAGTAGAGTAGAGTAGCAGACTAGTGGTGTAGTAGAGTAGAGTAGTAGACTAGTGGTGTAGTAGAGTAGTAGACTAGTGGTGTAGTAGAGTAGTAGACTAGTGGTGTAGTAGAGTAGTAGACTACTGGTGTAGTAGTGTAGAGTAGCAGACTAGTGGTGTAGTAGAGTAGAGTAGTATACTACTGGTGTAGTAGAGTAGTAGACTACTGGTGTAGTAGAGTAGAGTAGTAGACTACTGGTGTAGTAGTGTAGAGTAGTAGACTAGTGGTGTAGTAGAGTAGAGTAGTAGACTAGTGGTGTAGTAGAGTAGAGTAGTAGACTAGTGGTGTAGTAGAGTAGTAGACTACTGGTGTAGTAGAGTAGTAGACTAGTGGTGTAGTAGAGTAGTAGACTAGTGGTGTAGTAGAGTAGTAGACTAGTGGTGTAGTAGAGTAGTAGACTAGTGGTGTAGTAGAGTAGAGTAGTAGACTACTGGTGTAGTAGTGTAGAGTAGTAGACTAGTGGTGTAGTAGAGTAGAGTAGTAGACTAGTGGTGTAGTAGAGTAGTAGACTAGTGGGGTAGTAGAGTAGTAGACTAGTGGTGTAGTAGAGTAGAGTAGTAGACTACTGGTGTAGTAGTGTAGAGTAGTAGACTAGTGGTGTAGTAGAGTAGAGTAGTAGACTAGTGGTGTAGTAGAGTAGAGTAGTAGACTAGTGGTGTAGTAGAGTAGTAGACTAGTGGGGTAGTAGAGTAGTAGACTAGTGGTGTAGTAGACTAGTGGTGTAGTAGAGTAGTAGACTAGTGGTGTAGTAGAGTAGTAGACTAGTGGTGTAGTAGAGTAGAGTAGCAGACTAGTGGTGTAGTAGAGTAGAGTAGTAGAATAGTGGTGTAGTAGAGTAGTATACTAGTGGTGTAGTAGAGTAGTAGACTAGTGGGTGTAGTAGAGTAGTAGACTAGTGGTGTAGTAGAGTAGTAGACTAGTGGTGTAGTAGAGTAGTAGACTAGTGGTGTAGTAGAGTAGTAGACTGCTGGTGTAGTAGAGTAGTAGACTGCTGGTGTAGTAGAGTAGTAGACTACTGGTGTAGTAGAGTAGTAGACTACTGGTGTAGTAGAGTAGTAGACTAGTGGTGTAGTAGAGTAGTAGACTAGTGGTGTAGTAGAGTAGTAGACTAGTGGTGTAGTAGACTAGTGGTGTAGTAGAGTAGTAGACTAGTGGTGTAGTAGAGTAGTAGACTAGTGGTGTAGTAGAGTAGTAGACTAGTGGTGTGGTAGAGTAGAGTAGCAGACTAGTGATGTAGTAGAGTAGAGTAGTAGAATAGTGGTGTAGTAGACTAGTGGTGTAGTAGAGTAGTAGACTAGTGGTGTAGTAGAGTAGTAGACTAGTGGTGTAGTAGAGTAGTAGACTAGTGGTGTAGTAGAGTAGTAGACTACAGTACTCAGGGCTCTAAATGAACCATTTTCAATGTCAGCACTGGTGCTCCCAAATGTAAAAATTCAAGATCACAACAGAAAACGTAGGCGCACCAGAAAAGCAGCTGTTTTAATTGATTGATAAAGCCTATATTGGGCCTATATTGGTCATTTTCTGAGTCAAAATCTAAACTGAGATCTACTGGTCTGATAAAAACTGTAAAAAACACATGACTTATTCAAACCAGCAGAGGTTTGTGCAGTAAGCTATAAGCGCAATACATTATCACCGTAAATTGGCTTGAATTGCTCTGCCAATGTGTTTCTTCTCAGACCATTTAACTTGAGATACATTATCACACCAGTAATAGATAGACAATAGACAATTCTTCTATTACTTGTGAGGCACAGCTGAGTGAGCATATATTGATTTTTTTAAATTTGATTTTAATGGACTGATGGTGCCTGCATCTGATGGACAGTTTCAGCAGAGGGAGGGAGAGAGCAGCAGAGGATCTTCCTTTCACATCTGTCCCTCCCTCCACTGAAACTGACCAAAAGGGGGACACTGTCTTCCAGCTGACAACGAAACTCAAGTCGCACCGCATAATTTTTCACAAAGATGTTACCGGAGAAGAAAGCTGATGTTTTCCATGAACCAATTGTGTTTTTGTTTGTTTATTTGCGTTGTTTGTAATGTATTTTTTAAAACTTATTTTGTACATACTGTTGCCGCTACCATCTCTTTTGACCGAAAATAACTTCTGGACATCAGGACTGTGATTACTCACCACGGACTGGCAGAATCCATTTTTTCCATTAACGAGTCTGACGAGCCCGACGAGCCCGACGCGAATGATATACTGTTTTCTCGGGAACAGGCCAAGATCCCCGTGATTTGCGTGAAGAGAAGGCAGAGAAAAAGGGGCAAAAGCACGGGAAAATAAAATAGATGACCTACGCGGAAGATTAAACTACCAACGGGACATTCAAAACTGTAATATCTCATGCTTCATGGAGTCGTGGCTGAACGACGACAATATCAACATACAGCTGGCTGGTTATACGCTGTACCGGCAGGATAGAACAGCGGCGTCTGGTAAGATGAGGGGCGGCGGACTACGAATTTTTGTAAATAACAGCTGGTGCACGATATCTAAGGAAGTCTCCAGCTATTGCTCGCCTGAGGTAGAGTATCTCATGATAAGCTGTAGACCACACTATCTACCTAGAGAGTTTATCTGTATTTATCTGTATTCTGCAATAAGCAAACAGGAAAACGCTCTCCAAGGTGGTGCTCCTAGTGGTCAGGGACTTTAATGCAGGGAAACTTAAATCAGTTTCTACCAGCATGTTAAATGTGCAACCAGAGGGAAAAACTATCAACCACCAACTACTCCACATACAGAGATGCATACAAAGCTCTCCCTCACCCTCCATTTGGCAAATATGACCATAATTCCTCCTGATTCCTGCTTACAAGATCAAATTAAAGCAGTGACTCAGTCTATAAAGAAGTGGTCAGATGAAGCAGATGCTACAGGACTGTTTTGATATCACAGACTGGAATACATCACATCAGTCACTGGCTTCATCAATAAGTGCATCGACGACGTCATCCCCACAGTGACCGCACGTACATACCCCAACCAGAAGCCATTGATCACAGGCAATATTCGCACTGAGCTAAAGGCTAGAGCTGCCGCTTTCAAGGAGTGGGACTATGACCCGGAAGATTATAAGAAATCCTGCTATGCCCTCCGACGAACCATCAAACAGGCAAAGTGTCAAGACAGGACTAAAATCAAATCGTACATCAGCTCTGACGCTTGTTGGATGTGGCTTGAAAACCATTACAGACTACAAAGGGAAGCAGCCGAGAACTGCCCAGTGACACAAGCCTACCAGACGAGCTAAACTACTTCTATACTCGCTTCAAGGCAAATAACACTGACACATGCATTAGAGCACCAGCTGTACCGGAAGACTGTGTGATCACGCTCTCCGCAGCCGATGTGAGTAAGACCCTTCAAACAGGTCAACATTCACAAGGCGACAAGGCCAGATAGATTACCAGGACGTCTACTCCGAGCATGCGCTGACCAACTGGCAAGTGTCTTCACTGATATTTCAACCTCTCCCTGTCCGAGACCATAACACCAACATTTTAAGAATACCACCATAGTCCCTGTGCCGAAGAACACTAAGGTAACCTACCTAAATGACTACCGACCTGTAGCTTTGAAAGGCTGGTTATGGCTCACATCAACACCATTATCCCAGAAACTCTAGAGCCACTCCGATTTGCATACCGCCCCAACAAATCCACAGATGATGCAATCTCTATTGCACTCTACACTCCAAAGGGGTGCGTACTCTCCTCAGGGCTGCGTCCCCTCCTGTACTCCCTGTTCCTTCATGACTGCACGGCCAGGCACGAGTCCAACACCATCATTAAGTTTGTTGATGATCAACGACGAGACAGCCTATAGGGAGGAGGTCAGAGACCTGGCCATGTGGTGCCAAGACAACAACCTCTCCCTCAACGTGATCAAGACAAAGGAGATGATTGTGGACTACAGGAAAAAGATGACTGAACACGCCCACATTCATATCGACGGGGCTGTTAGTGGAGCGGGTCAAGAGTTAAGGTCCTTGGTGTCCACATCACCAACAAACTATCATGGTCCAAACACACCAAGACAGTCGTGAAGAGGGAACGACAACATCTATTCCACCTCAGGAGACTGAAAAGATGGGTCCTCAGATCCTCAAAAAGTTATACAGCTGCACCATCGAGAGCATGGCTGGTTGCATCACCGCCCGGTATGGCAACTGCTCGGCCTCCGACCACAAGGCACAACAGAGGGTAGTGCGTACGGCCCAGTACATCACTGGGGCCAAGCTTCCTGCCATCCAGGACCTCTATACCAGGTGGTGTCAGAGGAAGGCCCTAAAAATTGTCAAAGACTCCAGCCACCCAAGTCATAGACTGTTCTCTCGGCTACCGCACGGCAAGCGGTACCGGAGCGCCAAGTCTAGTTCCAAGAGGCTTCTAAACAGCTTCTACCCCCAAGCCATTAGACTCCTGAACATCTAATCAAATGGCTACCCAGACAATTTGCATTGACCCCCATCTTTACACTGCTGCTACTCTCTGTTATTATCATAGTCACTTTACCTCTAGCTACATGTACATATTACCTCAACTAACCGGTGCCCCCGCACATAGACTCTATCGGTACCCCCCTGTATTTAGTCTCACTATTTTACTGCTGCTCTTTAAACTGCGTTGTTGGTTAGGGGCTCGTAGGTAAGCATTTCACTGTAATACGTGTTGTATGTGGCCTAATAAAATGTGATTTGATATTTCTGCCTCATGCACAAATTCATGTTGTTATTCCTCGATATCAAAAAGACAAGTCGAGGTAATCGGAAGACTTTGCTATTTTATTAATCCAGTATTGTGGCAGCAGCAGTGGTATGCAGGGTGGTATGATGCAGGGTGGTATGATGCAGGGTGGTATGATGCAGGGTGGTATGATGCAGGGTGGTATGATGCAGGGTGGTATGATGCAGGGTGGTATGATGCAGGGTGGTATGATGCAGGGTGGTATGATGCAGGGTGGTATGATGCAGGGTGGTATGCAGGGTGGGATGCTGCAGGGTGGTATGCAGGGTGGGATGCTACAGGGTGGTATGCAGGGTGGTATGCAGGGTGGGATGATGCAGGGTGGTATGCAGGGTGGGATGATGCAGGGTGGTATGCAGGGTGGGATGCAGGGTGGGATGATGCAGGGTGGTATGATGCAGGGTGGTATGATGCAGGGTGGTATGTTTGTTGTTATTCCTCGATATCAAAAAGACAAGTCGAGGTAATCGGAAGACTTTGCTATTTTATTAATCCAGTATTGTGGCAGCAGCAGTGGTATGCAGGGTGGTATGATGCAGGATGGTATGATGCAGGGTGGTATGATGCAGGGTGGTATGATGCAGGGTGGTATGATGCAGGGTGGTATGATGCAGGGTGGTATGATGCAGGGTGGTATGCAGGGTGGGATGCTGCAGGGTGGTATGCAGGGTGGGATGCTACAGGGTGGTATGCAGGGTGGGATGCAGGGTGGGATGATGCAGGGTGGTATGCAGGGTGGGATGATGCAGGGTGGTATGCAGGGTGGGATGCAGGGTGGGATGATGCAGGGTGGTATGCAGGGTGGTATGCAGGGTGGGATGCAGGGTGGGATGATGCAGGGTGGTATGCAGCGTGGTATGCAGGGTGGGATGATGCAGGGTGGGATGATGCAGGGTGGGATGATGCAGGGTGGGATGATGCAGGGTGGGATGATGCAGGGTGGGATGATGCAGGGTGGGATGATGCAGGGTGGGATGATGCAGGGTGGGATGATGCAGGGTGGGATGATGCAGGGTGGGATGATGCAGGGTGGGATGATGCAGGGTGGGATGATGCAGGGTGGGATGCTGCAGGGTGGTATGCAGGGTGGGATGCTACAGGGTGGGATGCTACAGGGTGGGATGCTACAGGGTGGGATGATGCAGGGTGGGATGCTGCTGGCTATACATTTGCGTTGGCTATACACACAGTGTGAGCAGGAGAACACGCATTTTATGGCTCATAAAAGTGTTGATGAATAACAACCAACATTAAGTTACTCATATAAACAGCAGCTCCTTGCTGAATTCGTTGACAGTCTCTAGGAATGGTTTTAAAAGTTTTTTAAATCTCAGAGTATCACATTTGCTGTGCGTTCAAGGAAACTGCAGACACCGTAATCTGAACCATCTGATTGGCCAGCCATAGGCCTATAGGTTGATTTGTTTTCCGGGCCCGGGGCGTATGACACTCAGAGGCAGCGGTACAGCGAAGCATCTGATTGGCCAGCCATAGGCCTATAGGTTGATTTGTTTTCCGGGCCCGGGGCGTATGACACTCAGAGGCAGCGGTACAGCGAAGCATCTGATTGGCCAGCCATAGGCCTATAGGTTGATTTGTTTTCCCGGGGCGTATGACACTCCGAGGCAGCGGTTCAGCGAAGCCCGATCTTAACAACAATTATTCTGGGTTTAGTTTTTCCTAGTCTCACCGATGCACCAGGGTGGGATGATGCAGACGGGTGATGCACCCTAATACAAATTCCAGATTCTCACAGCAAAATATTTAGGAGCATATGCAACTAAAATATTCACGCTTTAGAGCCCTGAGTAGTGTGTAGTGTAGTGCACTTCAGAGCCCTGAGTGTAGTGTAGAGTGTGTAGTGGAGTGCAAATTAGAGCCCTGAGTGTAGTGTAGAGAAGTGCACTTCAGAGCCCTGAGTGTAGTGTAGAGTGTGTAGTGTGTGCTTTAGAGCCCTGAGTGTAGTGAGTAGTGGAGTGCACTTCAGAGCCCTGAGTGTAGTGTGTAGTGGAGTGTGAAGATGGGGTCACCTCCCACCTGATCTCTAGCTGTTTAATAGTCCCAGCCATCTGATTGGTCTTCTCCTCTAGGCGACTGATGACCTCACTCTTCTGCTTGGCGCTCACCTCCGAGCTCTGTGGACACCCAAGGTTGGGATCAATTACACTTCAATACACTTAACTCAAATTCCAATAACTGTGAGTTAGTGTGGGTCTTTGTAAAATATATAACACATTCAAAAGAGCCTCTCTCACACCCAAGGAGTGTACCTGGGACTTCTGCGCTAGCTGCAGGTTGAGGGTCCGGAGATCATCCAGCTGTTGTCGTAGTTCCACCAGAGCATCCTGTTTCTCACACATATCCGTCTCTAACATCTTCATAGACAGCTCCATCTCCTGCTTCATACCAATCTGAACCTCCAACTCCTTCTCTACATCCTGGTGGAGGAGAGAGACTGGTTAGTACGAGGCGCAGGGAGAGGGGAGAGGGGGGACGGGTTAGTACGGGGCGCAGGGAGAGGGGGGACGGGTTAGTACGGGGCGCAGGGGGAGAGGGGGACGGGTTAGTACGGGGCGCAGGGAGAGGGGAGAGGGGGGACGGGTTAGTACGGGGCGCAGGGAGAGGGGGGACGGGTTAGTACGGGGCGCAGGGAGAGGGGTGACGGGTTAGTACGGGGCGCAGGGGGAGAGGGGGACGGGTTAGTACGGGGAGCAGGGAGAGGGGGGACGGGTTAGTACGGGGCGCAGGGGGAGAGGGGGACGGGTTAGTACGGGGCGCAGGGAGAGGGGAGAGGGAGGACGGGTTAGTACGGGGCGCAGGGAGAGGGGAGAGGGAGGACGGGATAGTACGGGGCGCAGGGAGAGGGGAGAGGGAGGACGGGTTAGTACGGGGCGCAGGGGGAGAGGGGGACGGGTTAGTACGGGGCGCAGGGAGAGGGGAGAGGGGGGACGGGTTAGTACGGGGCGCAGGGGGAGAGGGGGACGGGTTAGTACGGGGCGCAGGGAGAGGGGGGACGGGTTAGTACGGGGCGCAGGGAGAGGGGGGACGGGTTAGTACGGGGCGCAGGGGGAGAGGGGGATGGGTTAGTACGGGGCGCAGGGGGAGGGGGACGGGTTAGTACGGGGCGCAGGGAGAGGGGGACGGGTTAGTACGGGGCGCAGGGGGAGGGGGACGGGTTAGTACGGGGCGCAGGGAGAGGGGGACGGGTTAGTACGGGGCGCAGGGAGAGGGGGACGGGTTAGTACGGGGCGCAGGGAGAGGGGGAGAGGGGGACGGGTTAGTACGGGCGCAGGGGAGAGGGGGGACGGGTTAGTACGGGGCGCAGGGAGAGGGGGACGGGTTAGTACGGGGCGCAGGGAGAGGGGGACGGTGGTAGTACGGGGCGCAGGGAGAGGGGACGGGTTAGTACGGGGCGCAGGGAGAGGGGGGACGGGTTAGTACGGGGCGCAGGGAGAGGGGGGACGGGTTAGTACGGGGCGCAGGGGGAGAGGGGGACGGGTTAGTACGGGGCGCAGGGAGAGGGGGTCAGGTTAGTACGGGGCGCAGGGACGAGGGGGACGGGTTAGTACGGGTGCAGGGAGAGGGGGGAGAGGGGGACGGGTTAGTACGGGGCGCAGGGAGAGGGGGGACGGGTTAGTACGGGGCGCAGGGAGAGGGGGACGGGTTAGTACGGGGCGCAGGGAGAGGGGGGACGGGTTAGTACGGGCGCAGGGAGAGGGGAGAGGGGGACGGGTTAGTACGGGGCGCAGGGGTGAGAGGGGGACGGGTTAGTACGGGCGCAGGGAGAGGGGGACGGGTTAGTACGGGGCGCAGGGGGAGAGGGGGACGGGTTAGTACGGGGCGCAGGGGGAGAGGGGGACGGGTTAGTACGGGGCGCAGGGGAGAGGGGGACGGGTTAGTACGGGGCGCAGGGAGAGGGGGACGGGTTAGTACGGGGCGCAGGGAGAGGGGGACGGGTAGTACGGGGCGCAGGGAGAGGGGGAGAGGGGGACGGGTTAGTACGGGGCGCAGGGAGAGGGGGGGACGGGTTAGTACGGGGCGCAGGGAGAGGGGGACGGGTTAGTACGGGGCGCAGGGAGAGGGGAGAGGGGGACGGGTTAGTACGGGGCGCAGGGGGAGAGGGGGACGGGTTAGTACGGGCGCAGGGAGAGGGGGACGGGTTAGTACGGGGCGCAGGGAGAGGGGAGAGGGGGACGGGTTAGTACGGGGCGCAGGGGGAGAGGGGGACGGGTTAGTACGGGGCGCAGGGGGAGAGGGGGACGGGTTAGTACGGGGCGCAGGGAGAGGGGGACGGGTTAGTACGGGGCGCAGGGAGAGGGGGACGGGTTAGTACGGGGCGCAGGGAGAGGGGGGCGGGTTAGTACGGGGCGCAGGGAGAGGGGGACGAGTTAGTACAGGGCGCAGGGAGAGGGGGACGGGTTAGTACGAGGCGCAGGGAGAGGGGGACGGGTTAGTACGGGGCGCAGGGAGAGGGGAGAGGGGGGACGGGTTAGTACGGGGCGCAGGGAGAGGGGGGGGCGGGTTAGTACGGGGCGCAGGGAGAGGGGGACGGGTTAGTACGGGGCGCAGGGAGAGGGGGACGGGTTAGTACGGGGCGCAGGGGGAGGGGGACGGGTTAGTACGGGGCGCAGGGAGAGGGGGGGCGGGTTAGTACGGGGCGCAGGGATGAGGGGGACGGGTTAGTACGGGGCGCAGTAAGAGAGGGGGACGGGTTAGTACGGGGCGCAGGGAGAGGGGGGCGGGTTAGTACGGGGCGCAGGGGAGAGGGGGACGGGTTAGTACGGGGCGCAGGGGGAGAGGGGACGGGTTAGTACGGGGCGCAGGGAGAGGGGGACGGGTTAGTACGGGGCGCAGGGAGAGGGGGACGGGGTTAGTACGGGGCGCAGGGAGAGGGGGAGAGGGGGACGGGTTAGTACGGGGCGCAGGGAGAGGGGGGACGGGTTAGTACGGGGCGCAGGGAGAGGGGAGAGGGGGGGACGGGTTAGTACGGGGCGCAGGGAGAGGGGAGAGGGGGGACGGGTTAGTACGGGGCGCAGGGGGAGAGGGGGACGGGTTAGTACGGGCGCAGGGAGAGGGGGACGGGGTTAGTACGGGGCGCAGGGAGAGGGGGACGGGTTAGTACGGGGCGCAGGGAGAGGGGGACGGGTTAGTACGGGGCGCAGGGAGAGGGGGACGGGTTAGTACGGGGCGCAGGGGGAGAGGGGGACGGGTTAGTACGGGGCGCAGGGAGAGGGGGACGGGTTAGTACGGGGCGCAGGGAGAGGGGGACGGGTTAGTACGGGGCGCAGGGAGAGGGGGGCGGGTTAGTACGGGGCGCAGGGAGAGGGGGACGGGTTAGTACAGGGCGCAGGGAGAGGGGGACGGGTTAGTACGAGGCGCAGGAGAGGGGGGCGGGTTAGTACGGGGCGCAGGGAGAGGGGGACGGGTTAGTACAGGGCGCAGGGAGAGGGGGACGGGTTAGTACGAGGCGCAGGGAGAGGGGGACGGGTTAGTACGGGGCGCAGGGAGAGGGGAGAGGGGGGACGGGTTAGTACGGGGCGCAGGGAGAGGGGGGGACGGGTTAGTACGGGGCGCAGGGAGAGGGGGACGGGTTAGTACGGGGCGCAGGGAGAGGGGGAGAGGGGGACGGGTTAGTACGGGGCGCAGGGAGAGGGGGGACGGGTTAGTACGGGGCGCAGGGAGAGGGGGGACGGGTTAGTACGGGGCGCAGGGAGAGGGGAGAGGGGGGACGGGTTAGTACGGGGCGCAGGGGGAGAGGGGGACGGGTTAGTACGGGGCGCAGGGGGAGAGGGGGACGGGTTAGTACGGGGCGCAGGGAGAGGGGGACGGGTTAGTACGGGGCGCAGGGAGAGGGGGACGGGTTAGTACGGGGCGCAGGGAGAGGGGGACGGGTTAGTACGGGGCGCAGGGGGAGAGGGGGACGGGTTAGTACGGGGCGCAGGGAGAGGGGGACGGGTTAGTACGGGGCGCAGGGAGAGGGGGACGGGTTAGTACGGGGCGCAGGGAGAGGGGGGCGGGTTAGTACGGGGCGCAGGGAGAGGGGGACGGGTTAGTACAGGGCGCAGGGAGAGGGGGACGGGTTAGTACGAGGCGCAGGGAGAGGGGGACGGGTTAGTACGGGGCGCAGGGAGAGGGGAGAGGGGGGACGGGTTAGTACGGGGCGCAGGGAGAGGGGGGGGGCGGGTTTAGTACGGGGCGCAGGGAGAGGGGGACGGGTTAGTACGGGGCGCAGGGAGAGGGGGGGGCGGGTTAGTACGGGGCGCAGGGAGAGGGGGACGGGTTAGTACGGGGCGCAGGGGGAGGGGGGACGGGTTAGTACGGGGTGCAGGGAGAGGGGGGGCGGGTTAGTACGGGGCGCAGGGAGAGGGGGACGGGTTAGTACGGGGCGCAGTAAGAGAGGGGGACGGGTTAGTACGGGGCGCAGGGAGAGGGGGGCGGGTTTAGTACGGGGCGCATGGAGAGGGGGGCGGGTTAGTACGGGGCGCAGGGAGAGGGGGCTGGTTAGTACGGGGCGCAGGGAGAGGGGGGGCGGGTTAGTACGGGGCGCAGGGAGAGGGGGGCGGGTTAGTACGGGGCGCAGGGAGAGGGGGGCGGGTTAGTACGGGGCGCATGGAGAGGGGGGCGGGTTAGTACGGGGCGCAGGGAGAGGGGGGCGGGTTAGTACGGGGCGCAGGGGGAGAGGGGGACGGGTTAGTATGGGGCGCAGGGGGAGAGGGGGACGGGTTAGTACGGGGCGCAGGGGGAGGATAGATGAATGAGGGAGAGGGGGGGAAGGATTGATGAATGAGGGAGAGGGGGGGGAGGATTGATGAAAGAGGGAGAGGGGGAGGCTTGATGAAAGAGGGAGAGGGGGATAAGGCTTGATGAATGAGGGAGAGGGGGGGAAGGATTGATGAATGAGGGAGAGGGGGGGGAAGGCTTGATGAATGAGGGAGAGGGGGGGGAAGGCTTGATGAATGAGGGAGAGGGGGGGGAAAGGTTGATGAATGAGGGAGGGGGGGGGAAGGTTTGATGAATGAGGGAGAGGGGGGAAGGAGGAAGAGGGGGATGAATGATGGAGAGGGGGGGACGGAGGAAGAGGGAGGATGAATGATGGAGAGGACGGAGGAAGGATAGATGAATGAGGGAGAGGGATAGAGACAATCTGCACTAGAGGTCGACCGATTATGATTTGTCAACGCCGATACAGATTATTGGAGGACCAAAGAAAGCCGATACCGAACAAC
Organism: Oncorhynchus kisutch; assembly: GCF_002021735.2. NCBI lineage: Eukaryota > Metazoa > Chordata > Actinopteri > Salmoniformes > Salmonidae > Oncorhynchus > Oncorhynchus kisutch. Next base: position 2,328,359 of record NC_034181.2, read on the forward strand.
TACTCCAAGTCTCAGAGCGAGTGACGTTTGAAATGCTATTAGCGCACACCCCGCTAACTAGCTAGCCATTTCCCATCGGTTACACCAGCCTCATCTTGGGAGTTGATAGGCTTGAAGTCATAAACAGCTCAATGCTTGAAGCACAGCAAAGAGCTGCTGGCAAAACGCACGAAAGTGCTGTTTGAATGAATGCTTATGAGCCTGCTGGTGCCTACCACCGCTCAGTCAGACTGCTCTATCTAATATCAAATCATAGACCTAATTATAACATAATAACACACAGAAATACGAGCCTTTGGTCATTAATATGGTCGAATCCGGAAACTATCATTTCGAAAACAAAACATTTATTCTTTCAGTGAAATACGGAACCGTTCGGTATTTTAATTTAACGGGTGGCATCCCTAAGTCCAAATATTGCTGTTACATTGTACAACCATCAATGTTATGTCATATTTATGTACAATTCTGGCTAATTAATTACGGTCTTTGTTAGGAAGAAATGGTCTTCACACATTTCGCAACGAGCCAGGCGGACCAAACTGCTGCATATACCCTGACTACTTGCATGGAACACAAGAGAAGTGACACAATTTCCCAAGGGAAAGGAAATTCACGTTAGCAGGCATTATTAACTAAATATGCAGGTTTAAAATATATATATACTTGTGTATTGATTTTAAGAAAGGCGTTGATGTTTATGGTTAGGTACACATTGGAGCAAGACAGTCGTTTTTTTTTGCAAATGCCCTTGTTAAATCACTCGTTTGGAGAAGTAGGCTGTGATTCAATGATAAATTAACAGGCACCGCATCGATTTATATGCAACGCAGGACAAGCTAGTTAAACTAGTAATATCATCAACCATATGTAGTTAACTAGTGATTATGTTAAGATTGATTGTTTTTTATAAGCTAAGTCTAATACTAACTAACAACTTACCTTGGCTCCTTGCTGCCCTCGTGTAACAGGTAGTCAGCCTGCCACGCAGGCTCCTCATGGAGTGCAATGTAAGGCAGGTGGTTAGAGCGTTGGACTAGTTAACCGGAAGGTTGCAATAACGAATCCCAGAGCTGACAAGGTCAAATCTGTCGTTCTGCCCCCTGAACAAGGCAGTTAACCCACCGTTCCTAGGCCGTCATTGAAAATAAGAATTTGTTCTTAACTGTCTTGCCTAGTAAAATCATATATATATATATATATTTTTTACACCATTTGTTTTAATAATTCGGCAAATCAGTGTCCAAAAATATCGATTACCGATTGTTGAAAACTTGAAATCGGCCCTCATTAATCGGCCGACCCCTAATCTGCACCTCCAACTCCATGTCCTGAGGGGGATTTTGGAGGAAATATCTGATCCGTGTCAGGAATAAGGGGACGAACAGAGAAAGAAACTGACCAATCGTAGCAGAGTTTCCTCCTTAAGCTGTTTGCGTGCCTCTCCTAGCACCTGGCCGTCTGCCAAGCCGTCCCCTGACCGCGACGCCTGGCGAGACAACATGGAGCACATTACATGATATACAACTCAATTATTACATCCTACAACATCCAGCCAAGTACACCCTACAACATCCAGCCAAGTACACCCTACAACATCCAGCCAGGTACACCCTACAACATCCAGCCAGGTACACCCTACAACATCCAGCCAGGTACACCCTACAACATCCAGCCAGGTACACCCTACAACATACAGCCAGGTACACCCTACAACATACAGCCAGGTACACCCTACAACATACAGCCAGGTACACCCTACAACATACAGCCAGGTACACCCTACAACATACAGCCAGGTACACCCTACAACATACAGCCAGGTACACCCTACAACATACAGCCAAGTACACCCTACAACATACGGCCAAGTACACCCTACAACATACGGCCAGGTACACCCTACAACTCCAGCCAGGTACACCCTACAACATCCAGCCAGGTACACCCTACAACATCCAGCCAGGTACACCCTACAACATCCAGCCAGGTACACCCTACAACATCCAGCCAGGTACACCCTACAACATACAGCCAGGTACACCCTACAACATACAGCCAGGTACACCCTACAACATACGGCCAAGTACACCCTACAACATACGGCCAGGTACACCCTACAACATCCAGCCAGGTACACCCTACAACATCCAGCCAGGTACACCCTACAACATCCAGCCAGGTACACCCTACAACATCCAGCCAGGTACACCCTACAACATCCAGCCAGGTACACCCTACAACATACAGCCAGGTACACCCTACAACATACGGCCAGGTACACCCTACAACATACGGCCAAGTACACCCTACAACATACGGCCAAGTACACCCTACAACATACGGCCAGGTACACCCTACAACATACAGCCAGGTACACCCTACAACATACAGCCAGGTACACCCTACAACATACAGCCAGGTACACCCTACAACATACTGCCAGGTACACCCTACACATACAGCCAGGTACACCCTACAACATACAGCCAGGTACACCCTACAACATACAGCCAGGTACACCCTACAACATACAGCCAGGTACACCCTACAACATACAGCCAGGTACACCCTACAACATACAGCCAGGTACACCCTACAACATACAGCCAGGTACACCCTACAACATACAGCCAGGTACACCCTACAACATACAGCCAGGTACACCCTACAGCCAGGTACACCCTACAGCCAGGTACACCCTACAGCCAGGTACACCCTACAGCCAGGTACACCCTACAGCCAGGTACACCCTACAGCCAGGTACACCCTACAGCCAGGTACACCCTACAGCCAGGTACACCCTACAACATACAGCCAGGTACACCCTACAACATACAGCCAAGTACACCCTACAGCCAAGTACACCCTACAGCCAAGTACACCCTACAACATACAGCCAGGTACACCCTACAACATACAGCCAAGTACACCCTACAACATACAGCCAAGTACACCCTACATACGAGATATTTCTGAAAATGTTTGAGGGGTGGACAACCTTGCGACTGGACTGGTAGGAGCTCTCCTCCTTGACTCGTTCTACATCCTCTTGTAGGGTGATGATCCGGTTGTTGGCTACTGCAAGCTGGACACAGCAGGTTACAAACATACATTACTAATGTAGTCTACTGCAAGCTGGACAGACCACACAGCAGGTTACAAACATACATTACTAATGTAGTCTACTGCAAGCTGGACAGACCACACAGCAGGTTACAAACATACATTACTAATGTAGTCTACTGCAAGCTGGACAGACCACACAGCAGGTTACAAACATACATTACTAATGTAGTCTACTGCAAGCTGGACAGACCACACAGCAGGTTACAAACATACATTACTAATGTAGTCTACTGCAAGCTGGACAGACCACACAGCAGGTTACAAACATACATTACTAATGTAGTCTACTGCAAAATGGACAGACCACAAACCAGTGGGCTTCTAGAAAAGCACCTCTCGGCACCATAGTGCAGTGGCAGAACGCACGGTAGAAATGAGAACCAGGTAGAAACTAACCAGCCCACCTCTTCAGTGAGCTTGGTGTTGGACTTCTCCATAGTGTCCACTTTGGCCTGCAGGTTGTTGACCGAAGCACTCAGGTGTCTGTTGAGCTCCTCAACGTAGTTCTTCTGGTCCAGGATGGCTGTGATCTGTCCATCCCTGGTGGGAGACGAGACAAAATACAAAACATGTGGTAAGTAGGTAGGGCCGTGTCTCTCTAGGGCCGTGTCTCTCTAGGGCCGTGTCTCTCAACACGAGGGCCGTGTGTCTCTCAACACGAGGGCCGTGTGTCTCTCAACACGAGGGCCGTGTGTCTCTCAACACTAGGGCCGTGTATTTCTCAACACTAGGGCCGTGTGTTTCTCAACACTAGGGCCGTGTGTTTCTCAACACTAGGGCCGTGTCTCTCAACACTAGGGCCGTGTCTCTCAACACTAGGGCCGTGTCTCTCAACACTAGGGCCGTGTCTCCTCAGCACCAGGGCCGTGTCTCTCAACACTAGGGCCGTGTCTCTCAACACTAGGGCCGTGTCTCTCAACACTAGGGCCGTGTCTCTCTAGGGCCGTGTCTCCTCAGCACCAGGGCCGTGTCTCTCAACACCAGGGCCGTGTCTCTCAACACTAGGGCCGTGTCTCTCAACACTAGGGCCGTGTCTCCTCAGCACCAGGGCCGTGTCTCTCAACACCAGGGCCGTGTCTCTCAACACCAGGGCCGTGTCTCTCAACACCAGGGCCGTGTCTCTCAACACTAGGGCAGTCTCTCAACACTAGGGCCGTGTCTCTCTAGGGCCGTGTCTCCTCAGCACCAGGGCCGTGTCTCTCAACACTAGGGCCGTGTCTCTCAACACTAGGGCCGTGTCTCTCAACACTAGGGCCGTGTCTCCTCAGCACCAGGGCCGTGTCTCTCAACACCAGGGCCGTGTCTCTCAACACCAGGGCCGTGTCTCTCAACACCAGGGCCGTGTCTCCTCAGCACTAGGGCCGTGTCTCTCAACACTAGGGCCGTGTCTCTCTAGGGCCGTGTCTCTCTAGGGCCGTGTCTCTCAACACTAGGGCCGTGTGTCTCAACACTAGGGCCGTGTGTCTCTCAGCACCAGGGCCGTGTCTCTCTCAGCACCAGGGCCGTGTCTCTCAACACCAGGGCCGTGTCTCTCAACACCAGGGCCGTGTCTCTCAACACCAGGGCCGTGTCTCCTCAGCACTAGGGCCGTGTCTCTCTAGGGCCGTGTTTCTCTAGGGCCGTGTCTCTCTAGGGCCGTGTCTCCTCAACACTAGGGCCGTGTCTCTCTAGGGCCGTGTCTCTCTAGGGCCGTGTCTCCTCAACACTAGGGCCGTGTCTCTCTAGGGCCGTGTCTCCTCAACACTAGGGCCGTGTCTCTCTAGGGCCGTGTCTCTCAACACTAGGGCCGTGTCTCTCAACACTAGGGCCGTGTCTCTCAACACTAGGGCCGTGTCTCTCAACACTAGGGCCGTGTCTCTCAACACTAGGGCCGTGTCTCTCTAGGGCCGTGTCTCTCTAGGGCCGTGTCTCCTCAACACTAGGGCCGTGTCTCTCTAGGGCCGTGTCTCCTCAACACTAGGGCCGTGTCTCTCTAGGGCCGTGTCTCTCAACACTAGGGCCGTGTCTCTCTAGGGCCGTGTCTCCTCAACACTAGGGCCGTGTCTCTCTAGGGCCGTGTCTCCTCAACACTAGGGCCGTGTCTCCTCAACACTAGGGCCGTGTCTCTCAACACTAGGGCCGTGTCCCTCAACACTAGGGCCGTGTCTCCTCAACACTAGGGCCGTGTCTCCTCAACACTAGGGCCGTGTCTCCTCAACACTAGGGCCGTGTCTCCTCAACACTAGGGCCGTGTCTCCTCAACACTAGGGCCGTGTCTCCTCAACACTAGGGCCGTGTCTCCTCAACACTAGGGCCGTGTCTCTCAACACTAGGGCCGTGTCTCTCAACACTAGGGCCGTGTCTCTCAACACTAGGGCCGTGTCTCTCAACACTAGGGCCGTGTCTCTCAACACTAGGGCCGTGTCTCTCAACACTAGGGCCGTGTCTCTCAACACTAGGGCCGTGTCTCTCAACACTAGGGCCGTGTCTCTCAACACTAGGGCCGTGTCTCTCAACACTAGGGCCGTGTCTCTCAACACTAGGGCCGCGTCTCTCTAGGGCCGTGTCTCTCTAGGGCCGTGTCTCCCCAGCACTAGGGCCGTGTCTCCCCAGCACTAGGGCCGTGTCTCCTCAACACTAGGGCCGTGTCTCCTCAACACTAGGGCCGTGTCTCCTCAACACTAGGGCCGTGTCTCTCAACACTAGGGCCGTGTCTCTCAACACTAGGGCCGTGTCTCTCAACACTAGGGCCGTGTCTCTCAACACTAGGGCCGTGTCTCTCAACACTAGGGCCGTGTCTCTCAACACTAGGGCCGTGTCTCTCTAGGGCCGTGTCTCTCTAGGGCCGTGTCTCTCTAGGGCCGTGTCTCTCTAGGGCCGTGTCTCTCTAGGGCCGTGTCTCTCTAGGGCCGTGTCTCCCCAGCACTAGGGCTGTGTCTCCTCAGCACTAGGGCCGTGTCTCCCTAGGGCCGTGTCTCCCCAGCACTAGGGCTGTGTCTCCTCAGCACTAGGGCCGTGTCTCCCCAGCACTAGGGCTGTGTCTCCCCAGCACTAGGGCTGTGTCTCCCAGCACTAGGGCCGTGTCTCCTCAAGGTGAGGAGAGGAGGAACTCACCCTTCTACAGTCTTGCTGCTGTGACCTCCATCCTTAAGATACATGGAGAAGTCTATCACCCCGACCTGGAAACAGGAAACAGACAGACACTGGCATTAACACTTCAGTTAGGAAGAGAAACAGAGGTTCTGCAGTTGAAAACTAGCTGTCTGGATAAATCTGTCATGTTTATAAAAGGTGTGGATTGTCCCGGTCAAATAAAGGAGATACAGCCGCTTTGGAAAGTATTCAGACCCTTTGTAAATGTACAGTGTACTGACTACAGTGTAAATGTATAGTGTACTGACTACAGTGTACTGACTACAGTGTAAATGTATAGTGTACTGCCTACAGTGTACTGCCTACAGTGTACTGACTACAGTGTAAATGTATAGTGTACTGACTACAGTGTACTGCCTACAGTGTACTGACTACAGTGTACTGCCTACAGTGTACTGACTACAGTGTACTGACTACAGTGTAAATGTACAGTGTACTGCCTACAGTGTACTGCCTACAGTGTACTGACTACAGTGTACTGACTACAGTGTACTGACTACAGTGTAAATGTACAGTGTACTGACTACAGTGTACTGACTACAGTGTAAATGTACAGTGTACTGACTACAGTGTACTGGCTACAGTGTACTGACTACAGTGTACTGACTACAGTGTACTGACTACAGTGTAAATGTATAGTGTACTGACTACAGTGTACTGAATACAGTGTAAATGTATAGTGTACTGACTACAGTGTACTGACTACAGTGTACTGACTACAGTGTACTGACTACAGTGTAAATGTATAGTGTACTGACTACAGTGTACTGCCTACAGTGTACTGCCTACAGTGTACTGACTACAGTGTACTGACTACAGTGTAAATGTACAGTGTACTGCCTACAGTGTACTGCCTACAGTGTACTGCCTACAGTGTACTGCCTACAGTGTACTGACTACAGTGTAAATGTACAGTGTACTGACTACAGTGTACTGACTACAGTGTACTGACTACAGTGTACTGACTACAGTGTAAATGTACAGTGTACTGACTACAGTGTACTGACTACAGTGTACTGCCTACAGTGTACTGACTACAGTGTACTGACTACAGTGTAAATGTACAGTGTACTGACTACAGTGTACTGACTACAGTGTACTGACTACAGTGTACTGACTACAGTGTAAATGTACAGTGTACTGACTACAGTGTACTGACTACAGTGTACTGACTACAGTGTAAATGTACAGTGTACTGACTACAGTGTACTGACTACAGTGTACTGCCTACAGTGTACTGACTACAGTGTACTGACTACAGTGTACTGACTACAGTGTAAATGTACAGTGTACTGACTACAGTGTACTGACTACAGTGTACTGACTACAGTGTACTGACTACAGTGTAAATGTATAGTGTACTGGCTACAGTGTACTGACTACAGTGTACTGCCTACAGTGTACTGACTACAGTGTACTGACTACAGTGTAAATGTATAGTGTACTGACTACAGTGTACTGAATACAGTGTAAATGTATAGTGTACTGACTACAGTGTACTGACTACAGTGTACTGACTACAGTGTAAATGTATAGTGTACTGCCTACAGTGTACTGCCTACAGTGTACTGACTACAGTGTACTGACTACAGTGTAAATGTAGTGTACTAACTACAGTGTACTGCCTACAGTGTACTGCCTACAGTGTACTGCCTACAGTGTACTGCCTACAGTGTACTGCCTACAGTGTAAATGTAGTGTACTAACTACAGTGTACTGACTACAGTGTAAATGTATAGTGTACTGACTACAGTGTACTGCCTACAGTGTACTGACTACAGTGTACTGCCTACAGTTTAAATGTAGTGTACTAACTACAGTGTACTGACTACAGTGTAAATGTATAGTGTACTGACTACAGTGTACTGACTACAGTGTACTGCCTACAGTATACTGCCTACAGTATACTGCCTACAGTGTACTGCTTACAGTGTAAATGTAGTGTACTATCTACAGTGTACTGACTACAGTGTAAATGTATAATGTACTGAATAAGGTGTAAATGTATAGTGTACTGACTACAGTGTACTGCCTACAGTGTACTGACTACAGTGTACTGCCTACAGTGTAACTACAGTGTAAATGTATAGTGTACTAACTACAGTGCAACTACACAGTGTAAATGTATAGTGTACTGACTAGTGTACTGACTACAGTGTAATTACAGTGTAAATGTATAGTGTACTGACTAGTGTACTGACTACAGTGTACTGACTACAGTGTAAATGTATAGTGTACTGACTACAGTGTAAATGTATAGTGTACTAACTACAGTGTAACTACAGTGTAAATGTAGTGTACCAACTACAGTGTACTGACTACAGTGTACTGACTACAGTGTACTGACTACAGTGTAACTACACAGTGTAAATGTATAGTGTACTGACTACAGTGTAACTACAGTGTAAATGTATAGTGTACTAACTACAGTGTAACTACACAGTGTAAATGTATAGTGTACTGACTACAGTGTACTGCCTACAGTGTACTGACTACAGTGTAACTACACAGTGTAAATGTATAGTGTACTGACTACAGTGTAACTACAGTGTAAATGTATAGTGTACTAACTACAGTGTAACTACACAGTGTAAATGTACAGTGTACTGACTACAGTGTACTAACTACAGTGTAACTACAGTGTAAATGTATAGTGTACTGACTACAGTGTAAATGTACAGTGTACTAACTACAGTGTAAATGTACAGTGTACTAACTACAGTGTAACTACAGTGTAAATGTTGTGTACTAACTACAGTGTAACTACACAGTGTAGAACATCAACCTGTGAGTCCAGGTCTTCTCCTTTCATACAGAGGTTGGCATCGATGACGTTCAACCCAACCAGCAGCCCGGCGATCACAGCTCCCTCCTCCTCCATCATGAGCGCATTGGCCTCGTAGAACTCACTGTTAACGCACACACACACACCATCGGCCTCATTAAACAACACTGTTAACGCACACACACACACACACACACCATCGGCCTCATTAAACAACACTGTTAACGCACACACACACACCATCGGCCTCATTAAACAACACTGTTAACGCACACACACACACCATCGGCCTCATTAAACAACACTGTTAACGCACACACACACACCCATTGGCCTCATTAAACAACACTGTTAACACACACACACACACACCATCTGCCTCATTAAACAACACTTAACGCGCGCACACACACACACGCTCACACACACACCCATTGGCCTCATTGAACAACTCGCTGGCAACGTATGCTCTCACACACACACACACACACACACACAAACAAACACACACCTGAGCAGGTCCTTTCTGTTGATGATGGTCTTCATGTAGTCCGACAGCTTCTTCTGCATCAGGGCCAATCGCAGCCAGGCCCGCCCTCTTCCTAACGGGGTTCTGGTGAGTGACAGGGGTTTGTTTACACCAATCACATATCAACTGAACGGTGAGTGACAGAGATTTACACCAATCATATAGCGTGTGACAAGTTAACATCAATATAACCAATCCACAAATGTCTTATTAACAAACTATAGTTTTGGCAAGTCAGTTAGGACATCTACTTTGTGCATGACACAAGTAATTTTTCCAACAATTGTTTACAGACAGATTATTTCACTTATAATTCACTGTGTCACAATTCCAGTGGGTCAGAAGTTTACATACACTGTCATGGCTTTAGAAGCTTCTGATAGGCTAATTGACATCATTTGAGTCAATTGAAGGCCTACCTTCAAACTCAGTGCCTCTTTGCTTGACATCATGGGAAAATCAAAAGAAATCAGACAAGACCTCAGAAAAGAAATTGTAGACCTCCACAAGTCTGGTTTATCCTTGGGAGCAATTTCCAAACGCCTGAAGGCACCACGTTCATCTGTACAAACAATAGTACGCAAGTATAAACACCATGGGACCCCACAGCCATCATACCGCTCAGGAAGGAGACGCATTCTGTCTCCTAGAGATGAACGTACGTTGGTGTGAAAAGTGCAAATCAATCCCAGAACAACAGCAAAGGACCTTGTGAAGATGCTGGAGGAAACAAGTACAAAAGTATCTATATCCACAGTAAAACGAGTCCTATATCGATATAACCTGAAAGGCGCTCAGCAAGGAAGAAGCCACTGCTCCAAAACCGCCATAAAAAAGCCAGGCTGGGGACAAAGATCGTACTTTTTGGAGAAATGTCCTCTGGTCTGATAAAACAAAAGTGGAACTGTTTGGTCATAACGACCATTGTTATTTTTGGAGGAAAAGGGGGAGGCTTCCAAGCCAAAGAACACCATCCCCACCGTGAAGCACGGGGTGGCAGCATCATGATGTGGGGGTGCTTTGCTGCAGGAGGGACTGGTGCACTTCACAAAATAGATGGCATCATGAGGTAGGAAAATGATGTTGCTTCAATATTTCCGCATCTCAAGACATCAGTCAGGAAGTTAAAGCTTGGTTGCAATTGTGTCTTCCAAATGGACAATGACCCCAAGCATACTTCCAAAGTTGTGGCAAAAAGTCAAGGTATTGGAGTGGCCATCACAAAGCCCTGACCTCAATCCTATAGAACATTTGTGGGCAGAACTGAAGAAGTGTTTATGCGAGCAAGGAGGCCTACAAACCCGATTCCGTTACACCAGCTCTGTCAGGAGGAATGGGCCAAAATTCACCCAATTTATTGTGGGAAGATTGTGGAAAGCTACCCGAAACGTTTGACCCAAGTTAAACAATTTAAAGGCAATGCTACCAAATACTAATTGAATGTATGTGAACTTCTGACCCACTGGGAATGTGATGAAAGAAATACAAGCTGAAATAAAATCACTCTCTACTATTGTGACATTAGATGCAGTCTTAGGGACGGCGTTAGACAGGAAGAGGACACTAGGGACGGCGTTAGACAGGAAGAGGACATTAGGGGCGGCTTTAGTCAGACGGGAAGAGGACATTAGGGACGGCGTTAGACAGGAAGAGGACATTAGGGACGGCATCAGTCAGACGGAAAGAGGACATTAGGGACGGCGTTAGACGGGAAGAGGACATTAGGGACGGCGTCAGTCAGACGGAAAGAGGACATTATGGACGGCGTTAGACGGGAAGAGGACATTAGGGACGGCGTTAGACGGGAAGAGGACATTAGGGACGGCGTCAGTCAGGAAGAGGACATTAGGGACGGCGTTAGTCAGGCGGGAAGAGGACATTAGGGACGGCGTTAGTCAGGCGAGAAGAGGACATTAGGGACGGCGTTAGTCAGGCGGGAAGACGACATTAGGGACGGCGTTAGTCAGGCGGGAAGAGGACATTAGGGACGGCGTTAGACAGGAAGAGGACATTAGGGACAGCGTTAGACAGGAAGAGGACATTAGGGACGGCTTTAGTCAGGCAGGAAGAGGACATTAGGGACGGCTTTAGTCAGGCAGGAAGAGGACATTAGGGACGGCGTTAGTCAGGAAGAGGACATTAGGGACGGCGTTAGTCAGGCGGGAAGAGGACATTAGGGACGGCGTTAGTCAGGTGGGAAGAGGACATTAGGGACGGCGTTAAGACAGGAAGAGGACATTAGAGACGGCGTTAGACAGGAAGAGGACATTAGGGACGGCGTTAGTCAGGCGGGAAGAGGACATTAGGGACGGCGTTAGACAGGAAGAGGACATTAGGGACGGCTTTAGTCAGGCGGGAAGAGGACATTAGGGACGGCGTTAGTCAGGCGGGAAGAGGACATTAGGGACGGCATTAGACAGGAAGAGGACATTAGGGACGGCATTAGACAGGAAGAGGACATTAGGGACGGCGTTAGACAGGAAGAGGACATTAGGGACGGCGTCAGTCAGGCGGGAAGAGGACATTAGGGACGGCTTTAGTCAGGCGGGAAGAGGACATTAGGGACGGCGTTAGACAGGAAGAGGACATTAGGGACGGCGTCAGTCAGGCGGGAAGAGGACATTAGGGACGGCTTTAGTCAGGCGGGAAGAGGACATTAGGGAAGGCGTCAGGCGGGAAGAGGACATTAGGGACAGGGTCAGTCAGACAGAAAGAGGACATTATGGACGGCGTCAGTCAGACGGGAAGAGGACATTAGGGACAGCGTTAGTCAGGAAGAGGACATTAGGGACGGCGTTAGTCAGGAAGAGGGCATTAGGGACGGCGTTAGTCAGGAAGAGGACATTAGGGACGGCGTTAGTCAGGCGGGAAGAGGACATTAGGGACAGCGTCAGTCAGGCGGGAAGAGGACATTAGGGACGGCGTCAGTCAGGCGGGAAGAGGACATTAGGGACGGCGTTAGACAGGAAGAGGACATTAGGGACGGCGTCAGTCAGGCGGGAAGAGGACATTAGGGACGGCTTTAGTCAGGCGGGAAGAGGACATTAGGGAAGGCGTCAGGCGGGAAGAGGACATTAGGGACAGGGTCAGTCAGACAGAAAGAGGACATTATGGACGGCGTCAGTCAGACGGGAAGAGGACATTAGGGACAGCGTTAGTCAGGAAGAGGACATTAGGGACGGCGTTAGTCAGGAAGAGGACATTAGGGACGGCGTTAGTCAGGAAGAGGACATTAGGGACGGCGTCAGTCAGGCGGGAAGAGGACATTAGGGACAGCGTCAGTCAGGCGGGAAGAGGACATTAGGGACGGCGTCAGTCAGGCGGGAAGAGGACATTAGGGACGGCGTTATACAGGAAGAGGACATTAGGGACAGCGTTAGACAGGAGGACATTAGGGACAGTGTTAGTCAGGAAGAGGGCATTAGGGACAGCGTTAGTCAGGAAGAGGACATTAGGGACAGCGTTAAACAGGAAGAGGACATTAGGGACAGCGTTAGACAGGAAGAGGACATTAGGGACAGCGTTAGACAGGAAGAGGACATTAGGGACAGCGTTAGACAGGAAGAGGACATTAGGGACGGCGTCAGTCAGACAGGAAGAGGACATTAGGGACGGCGTCAGTCAGACAGGAAGAGGACATTAGGGACGGCGTCAGTCAGACGGGAAGAGGACATTAGGGACGGCGTTAGTCAGGCGGGAAGAGGACATTAGGGACGGCGTTAGTCAGGCGGGAAGAGGACATTAGGGACGGCGTTAGACAGGAAGAGGACATTAGGGACAGCGTTAGTCGGGAAGAGGACATTAGGGACAGCGTTAGTCGGGAAGAGGACATTAGGGACGGCCTTATTCAGGCGCAGGTCTTACTTGAGTCCTGGCAGGTCCTTGACGCTGGCGGTGATCTCTCCAGCCTCAGGGGTGAGTTTCTCCACCAGCTCCAGGGCCCCCCAGAAAGACTTGTTCTGCCCCAGGAACGTCTTCTTGGCTGAGGGGGTCAGTAGAGGAAGAGGGTTTGAGGACAAGCGGATGAGGGGTGTTAGGCAGAGGGTCTGGTTAAGACCAAGAAAGCTTTAGGTTTCCTTTTTTACACTTAAAACCTCTAAACTCTTCTTCTAAGTTGCGTAAATGTACACAACCAATAGCTTGTAGTGGTCACATACATACATTCAGAAACTATTTACACCCCTTGACTTATTACACATTTTGTTGTGTTACAGCCGGAATTCAACATGGATTTAAACAACAACAAAATGTCACCCATAAAGTGGTCACCCATCTACACACATTACCCCATCATAAAGTGGTAACCCATCTACACACATTACCCCATCCTAAAGTGGTCACCCATCTACACACATTACCCCATCCTAAAGTGGTCACCCATCTACACACATTACCCCATCCTAAAGTGGTCACCCATCTACACACATTACCCCATCATAAAGTGGTCACCCATCTACACACATTACCCCATCCTAAAGTGGTCACCCATCTACACACATTACCCCATCATAAAGTGAAAACATGGTTAGACCGCTTTTCAAATTTATTGACAATGAAACAGAAATATCTAAATTTACATAAGTATTGACACCCCTGAGTCAATACATGTTTGAATCACCTTTGTCACAGATTACAGCTGTGAGTCTTTCTGGGTAAGTCTCTTAAGAGCTTTGCACACCTGGATTGTAAAATATTTGCAATTCTTGCCATAGATTTAAGGCAATTTAATTTAAATTTAAGTCAAAACTGTAACACGGCCACTCAGGAACATTCAACATCGTCTTGGTAAGCAACTCCACTCTAGATTTGGCCTTGTGTTTTAGGTTATTGTCCTGCTGTAGGTTAATTCATCTCCTAATGTCTGGTGGAAAGCAGACTGAACTAGGTTTTCCTCTAGGATTTTCCCTGTGCTTAGCTCTATTCCATTTCTTTGTATTCTAAAGAAATCCCTTGTCCCTGCTGATGACAAGCATACCCATAACATGATGCAGCCACCACCATACTTGAACATATGAAGAGTGGTACTCAGTGATACGTTGTGTCTGATTTGCCCCAAACACTTTGTATTCAGGACATAAAGTTAATTTCTTTCCCATAATCTTTGCAGTTTTACTTTAGTGCCAACAGGAAGCTTGTTTATGAACATGTGTATTCTCTACAGGCTTCCTTCTTTTCACTCTGTCCATTAGGTTAGTATTGTGGAGTAACTATAATGTTGTTGATCCATCACTTTTCTCCAATCACAGCCATTAAACTCTGTATCTCTTTTTAACTAGAAGCACAAGCATTTCGCTACACTCGCATTAACATCTGCTAACCATGTGTATGTGACAAATAAAATTTGATTTGATTTAAAGTCTCGATTGGCCTCATGGTGAAATCCCTGAGCGGTTTCCTTCCTCTCTGGCAACTGAGTTAAGTAGGACACCTGTATTTTTGTAGTGACTGGGTGTATTGATACATCATCCACAGAGTCTGTGTTTGAAATTCCCTGAGGGACCTTACAGATAATTATATGTGTGGGGTACAGAGATGAGGTAGTCATTCAGAAACCATGTTAAACACTATTATTGAACACAGAGAGTCCATGCATCTTATTATGTGTCTTGTTAAAACACATGTTTACTCCTGAACTGTTTTAGACAAAGGGATCGAATACTTATTGACTCAAGACATTTCAGCTTTAAAATGTTGTATTAATTTGAAACATAATTCCTTTGACTTTATGGGGTATTATGGGGTGTTGGCCAGTGACAAAAACAAATCTAAATTTAATCAATTTTAAACTCAGACTGTAATCAGAAAATATGAAAGGATTCAAGGATGTGACTACTTTCTGAAGGCCCTGTACGTCCTTATGAGAATCATTATCATAACTGGATAGGAATGTTCCAGAAGGGATGCGACTGTTATAAAGAGGAGGAGTGCACTCCAAGGAGGAATAAACATCGAGAACAAACCGATCTGGGACCAGATTTTCACTCTAAACGAGTTGGTAAAGATAGCACAAACAGATCTGGGACCAGGCTAGAAACAAACAATAACATAGTTATAGCTGTAAACACGTCCTTACTTTTGAGTCCGTGTTTGAGGCAGTGCTCCATGACCACGAAGAACTGCTGTAACGGAGCATAGTCAGAGTCCAGGGTCCTGCCCAGGTTCAGGGCCGACTCAATCAGACCCTTGATGCTCAGCTTAGCCATGTTCATCAGGTTCAACCGCTCGATGGCTATAGGGTCCTTCGGATCTGGAGTGACAGAGAGAGGGACACAAAGGAGGCAGGAGACATAGGAGAGAAAGAGGAAGAGATTTGAGCAACACACATCCTGGTACAACATACATTGGTCACCATAGCAACAGCTGAAGGCAGAGCATATCAAAACTGAGAAGGGAAGGTGACCTGCTCCCAATAGACAGAGAGAGGACATCGCTGCTGTCATTTCAACCTGCTCCCAGAGAGAGGACGTCGCTGCTGTCATTTCAACCTGCTCCCAGAGAGAGGACGTCGCTGCTGTCATTTCAACCTGCTCCCAGAGAGAGGACGTCGCTGCTGTCATTTCAACCTGCTCCCAGAGAGAGGACGTCGCTGCTGTCATTTCAACCTGCTCCCAGAGAGAGGACGTCGCTGCTGTCATTTCAACCTGCTCCCAGAGAGAGGACGTCGCTGCTGTCATTTCAACCTGCTCCCAGAGAGAGGACGTCGCTGCTGTCATTTCAACCTGCTCCCAGAGAGAGGACGTCGCTGCTGTCATTTCAACCTGCTCCCAGAGAGAGGACGTCGCTGCTGTCATTTCAACCTGCTCCCAGAGAGAGGACGTCGCTGCTGTCATTTCAACCTGCTCCCAGAGAGAGGACGTCGCTGCTGTCATTTCAACCTGCTCCCAGAGAGAGGACGTCGCTGCTGTCATTTCAACCTGCTCCCAGAGAGAGGACGTCGCTGCTGTCATTTCAACCTGCTCCCAGAGAGAGGACGTCGCTGCTGTCATTTCAACCTGCTCCCAGAGAGAGGACGTCGCTGCTGTCATTTCAACCTGCTCCCAGAGAGAGGACGTCGCTGCTGTCATTTCAACCTGCTCCCAGAGAGAGGACGTCGCTGCTGTCATTTCAACCTGCTCCCAGAGAGAGGACGTCGCTGCTGTCATTTCAACCTGCTCCCAGAGAGAGGACGTCGCTGCTGTCATTTCAACCTGCTCCCAGAGAGAGGACGTCGCTGCTGTCATTTCAACCTGCTCCCAGAGAGAGGACGTCGCTGCTGTCATTTCAACCTGCTCCCAGAGAGAGGACGTCGCTGCTGTCATTTCAACCTGCTCCCAGAGAGAGGACGTCGCTGCTGTCATTTCAACCTGCTCCCAGAGAGAGGACGTCGCTGCTGTCATTTCAACCTGCTCCCAGAGAGAGGACGTCGCTGCTGTCATTTCAACCTGCTCCCAGAGAGAGGACGTCGCTGCTGTCATTTCAACCTGCTCCCAGAGAGAGGACGTCGCTGCTGTCATTTCAACCTGCTCCCAGAGAGAGGACGTCGCTGCTGTCATTTCAACCTGCTCCCAGAGAGAGGACGTCGCTGCTGTCATTTCAACCTGCTCCCAGAGAGAGGACGTCGCTGCTGTCATTTCAACCTGCTCCCAGAGACAGGACGTCGCTGCTGTCATTTCAACCTGCTCCCAGAGACAGGACGTCGCTGCTGTCATTTCAACCTGCTCCCAGAGAGAGGACGTCGCTGCTGTCATTTCAACCTGCTCCCAGAGAGAGGACGTCGCTGCTGTCATTTCAACCTGCTCCCAGAGAGAGGACGTCGCTGCTGTCATTTCAACCTGCTCCCAGAGAGAGGACGTCGCTGCTGTCATTTCAACCTGCTCCCAGAGAGAGGACGTCGCTGCTGTCATTTCAACCTGCTCCCAGAGAGAGGACGTCGCTGCTGTCATTTCAACCTGCTCCCAGAGAGAGGACGTCGCTGCTGTCATTTCAACCTGCTCCCAGAGAGAGGACGTCGCTGCTGTCATTTCAACCTGCTCCCAGAGAGAGGACGTCGCTGCTGTCATTTCAACCTGCTCCCAGAGAGAGGACGTCGCTGCTGTCATTTCAACCTGCTCCCAGAGAGAGGACGTCGCTGCTGTCATTTCAACCTGCTCCCAGAGAGAGGACATCGCTGCTGTCATTTCAACCTGCTCCCAGAGAGAGGACATCGCTGCTGTCATTTCAACCTGCCCCCAGCTAGAGGACATCACTGCTGTCATTTCAACCTGCTCCCAATAGACAGAGAGGACATCGCTGCTGTCATTTCAACCTGCTCCCAGAGAGAGGACATCGCTGCTGTCATTTCAACCTGCTCCCAGAGAGAGGACGTCGCTGCTGTCATTTCAACCTGCTCCCAGAGAGAGGACATCACTGCTGTCATTTCAACCTGCTCCCAGAGAGAGGACGTCGCTGCTGTCATTTCAACCTGCTCCCAATAGACAGAGAGAGGACGTCGCTGCTGTCATTTCAACCTGCTCCCAGAGAGAGGACGTCGCTGCTGTCATTTCAACCTGCTCCCAATAGACAGAGAGAGGACGTCGCTGCTGTCATTTCAACCTGCTCCCAATAGACAGAGAGGACATCACTGCTGTCATTTCAACCTGCTCCCAATAGACAGAGAGGACATCGCTGCTGTCATTTCAACCTGGTCCCAGAGAGAGGACATCGCTGCTGTCATTTCAACCTGCTCCCAGAGAGAGGACGTTTTTTTTCTATTTTTATAATGACTAATGACACAAATTGAGCGAATTCCTTCCTACAAATATAATGTTATCTGGTTTGATGACAAACTGTCACTTGAAAAACATGGTCACTGAGCTTATGAAATCAAAAGGAACATAAAACTAAACATCCCAATTACAATCTGGCAAAAATAATACTTCAAATCAGTTATAGAACCCAATGCCCTCTATCCTTGAGATGTTTCTACAACTTGGAGTCCAACAGTGGTAAATCCAATTGATTGGACATGATTTGGAAAAGCACACACCTGTATATATATATATATATATATATATATACAGTGCCTTGCGATAGTATTCGGCCCCCTTGAACTTTGCGACCTTTTGCCACATTTCAGGCTTCAAACATAAAGATATAAAACTGTATTTTTTTGTGAAGAATCAACAACAAGTGGGACACAATCATGAAGTGGAACGACATTTATTGGATATTTCAAACTTTTTTAACAAAATCAAAAACTGAAAAATTGGCAGTGCAAACTTATTCAGCAAACTCTCTCCAGAAGTTCAGTGAGGATCTCTGAATGATCCAATGTTGACCTAAATGACTAATGATGATAAATACAATCCACCTGTGTGTAATCAAGTCTCCGTATAAATGCACCTGCACTGCGAGTCTCAGAGGTCCGATAAAAGCGCAGAGAGCATCATGAAGAACAAGGAACACACCAGGCAGGTCCGAGATACTGTTGTGAAGAAGTTTAAAGCCGGATTTGGATACAAAAGATTTCCCAAGCTTTAAACATCCCAAGGAGCACTGTGCAAGCGATAATATTGAAATGGAAGGAGTATCAGACCACTGCAAATCTACCAAGACCTGGCCGTCCCTCTAAACTTTCAGCTCATACAAGGAGAAGACTGATCAGAGATGCAGCCAAGAGGCCCATGATCACTCTGAATGAACTGCAGAGATCTACAGCTGAGGTGGGAGACTCTGTCCATAGGACAACAATCAGTCGTATATTGCACAAATCTGGCCTTTATGGAAGAGTGGCAAGAAGAAAGCCATTTCTTAAAGATATCCATAAAAAGTGTTGTTTAGAGTTTGCCACAAGCCACCTGGGAGACACACCAAACATGTGGAAGAAGGTGCTCTGTTCAGATGAAAACAAAATTGAACTTTTTGGCAACAATGCAAAACGTTATATTTGGCGTAAAAGCAAAACAGCTCATCACCCTGAACATACCATCCCCACTGTCAAACATGGTGGTGGCAGCATCATGGTTTGGGCCTGCTTTTCTTCAGCAGGGACAGGGAAGATGGTTAAAATTGATGGGAAGATGGATGGAGCCAAATACAGGACCATTCTGGAAGAAAACCTGATGGAGTCTGCAAAGGACCTGAGACTGGGACGGAGATTTGTCTTCCAACAAGACAATGATCCAAAACATAAAGCAAAATCTACAATGGAATGGTTCAAAAATAAACATATCCAGGTGTTAGAATGGCCAAGTCAAAGTCCAGACCTGAATCCAATCGAGAATCTGTGGAAAGAACTGAAAACTGCTGTTCACAAATGCTCTCCATCCAACCTCACTGAGCTCGAGCTGTTTTGCAAGGAGGAATGGGAAAAAATGTCAGTCTCTCGATGTGCAAAACTGATAGAGACATACCCCAAGCGACTTACAGCTGTAATCGCAGCAAAAGGTGGCGCTACAAAGTATTAACTTAAGGGGGCTGAATAATTTTGCACGCCCAATTGTTCCGTTTTTGAATTGTTAAAAAAGTTTGAAATATCCAATAAATGTCGTTCCACTTCATGATTGTGTCCCACTTGTTGTTGATTCTTCACAAAAAAATACAGTTTTATATCTTTATGTTTGAAGCCTGAAATGTGGCAAAAGGTCGCAAAGTTCAAGGGGGCCGAATACTATCGCAAGGCACTGTATATATATATGTGGATATGATGAAGCAACATCTCAAGACATCAGTCAGGAAGTTAAAGCTTGGTCGCAAATGGGTCTTCCAAATGGACAATGACCCCCAAGCCTACTTCCAAAGTTGTGGCAAAATGGCTTAAGGACAACCAAGTCAAGGTAATGGAGTGGCCATCACAAAGCCCTGACCTCAATCCTATAGAACACTTGTGGGCAGAACTGAAAAAGTGTATGCGAGCAAGGAGCCCTACAAACCTGACTCTACCTTCTTGCCCTTTGTGCTGTTGTCCGTGCCCAATAATGTTTGTACCACGTTGTGTTGCTACCACGTTGTGTTGCTACCACGTTGTGTTGCTACCACGTTGTGTTGCTACCATGCTGTGTTGCTACCACGTTGTGTTGCTACCACGTTGTGTTGCTACCATACTGTGTTGCTACCAAGTTGTGTTACTACCCTGCTGTGTTGCTACCATGTTGTGTTACTACCCTGCTGTGTTGTCATGTGTGGCTGCCTTACTACATAAAGACAGACCTAAAGACAACATAGC
The DNA here is from genome assembly GCF_002021735.2 of Oncorhynchus kisutch. Taxonomy (NCBI): domain Eukaryota; kingdom Metazoa; phylum Chordata; class Actinopteri; order Salmoniformes; family Salmonidae; genus Oncorhynchus; species Oncorhynchus kisutch. The sequence goes on from NC_034181.2 coordinate 2,349,116, forward strand.
GTTGTCTCTCTCTACACTAGATGACAGATAGGGGGCGCTGTGTTGAAGCCACCGTGCCTCCATCTTGGTACACCCCCCTCCGTTGTAAAATATATTTAGGAAGTTATAACGATCCATTTATTAAATGTCTACATGTTTTTGCCAAGTTTATTTTATTACAGACACCTCAATGCATACTTCAACATTTAATTATGAGCTAAACAAAAATATATATATTTTTTTTTTGAGATTACTAATGTTATGGTCTCCACTCAACAACAAAATACATGTCATTTTCTTCTTGAAACATTTAAATTGAAATACTGTAAAATTCCATTCATTCCTCCTCTTGGGAGTGGTGATCTAGGATCAGGTCATAAAGAGTCTCAGTAGGAGTGGTGATCTAGGATCAGGTCATAAAGAGTCTCAGTAGGAGTGGTGATCTAGGATCAGGTCATACAGAGTCTCAGTAGGAGTGGTGATCTAGGATCAGGTCATAAATAGTCTCAGTAGGAGTGCTGATCTAGGATCAGGTCATAAAGAGTCTCAGTAGGAGTGCTGATCTAGGATCAGGTCCCCTCTGTCTATGTTACGGTCTACCACCTACCTTCGTGGGCTGGCTCTGGGTCTGGGGTGAGAGAGATGTCGTTGAGCTCCCTGAGACAGAGCCATTCTCCGTCCACCGACACGCGGAAGTTACACAGATAGATGGTCTCCCGGGCTGCCTGCGTGATCTTGTCAGTGGTGGGGGTCGGGGCATCGGCCTGAGGTGTAACGTCTGCCATGATGACTCAGCGAATAGAGGGCTGAGAGACGAACGGCAACAAAGCAGGAACGCTCTCTGTCCAGGCGACGCAAAGGCCGCAAGGAGGGGGATGGAGAGGATTTGTGCCGAACAACAGCAGTCTTCACAGATACAATAGGAATTAAAGATAGAGAAAATCTCTGTGCTGAACGACAGCAGTCTTCCCAGATACAATAGGAACAGGAATGAAAAGAGAGAAGAAGAGCAGCACTCAGCAGTCTTCCCAGATAGAAAAAAAGGATGGATGGTGTTAATTCTCGCCTTCCTCTCCGTGCCTCCTCCCCCCTTCACTCACTCCCGTTTTTTTTACAGAGGACTGAGGAGAAAAGCTACCAGTGTGCGTCTGTCTCAACAAAAGCTGCAGCCCTGCCCTCTCCTCCTTTCCTCTGCGGCGCGGCCTGGGTACTGGGGTAACAACGCTAGGTCTCTGCCTGGGCGCGGCCTGGGTACTGGGATGACAACGCTAGGTCTCTGCTCTGCTGGAATGACAGCCTCTCCTTTGGTGGGCTCTGCCTCTGCCCCTCTCGTTCGGCTAGCCCTCACAGGATTGGTTGTGTGAGTCGCTGCTCCTCTGACAGACAGCAGAGTGGGTGTTGACCAAGATGGCTGCCTGATAATGAGCTAGCTGGGTAAAAGAGCAACATCACCTGACCAGATGGTGCATGGGGAGGGGAAGGGACTAATTCCCCTGATGCACATTTGTTGCAGGGAGAGAGGGAGGGCATCTTTGATGCAGGGAGGGAGGGAGGGAGAGAGAGAGGGGGGAGGGTACCTTTGATGCAGGAAGGGAGGCAGGGGCGGCTCGTCGCTCTCTCTGGCATCAGCCAGATTTCCTGGCAGGTTAGAACTAGTAATCAAACACCGAGCTGAGAAGTACCACTTTACTCAGCCACCACTATTTACAGGATACTGCCCCATAAAAACAGGACATGTTAATCCTTGGTTGTTTCAAGGAAAGGGGATACCTAGCCAGTTACAACAATGTATTCAACTGAAATGTATCTTCCACAGATAACCCAACCCCTATGAATCAGAGAGGTGTTGTATCTTCCACAGATAACCCATTTATCAATGACTTACCTAGTTAAATAAAGAATGAAACATGAATGTGCACGGTTGTCGAACAAACTTCAAAATAAAATAACATGTTTTTAAAACATTTCACACTGACGTAACAACCTGGGCTGATGTGGTAGCTAACGACTTCTCAGGTCCCAGCGGCCTTATTAAAAGAACTGGCTTGGACTCCTCCCACATTTAGAACTGGCTTGCACCCCCCACATTTAGAACTGGCTTGGACCCCCCCCCCACATTTAGAACTGGCTTGGACCTCCCCCCCCACCTTTAGAACTGGCTTGGACCCCCCACATTTAGAACTGGCTTGGACACCCCTCCCACCTTGCCTCCAGAACAGCTTGAATTCTTTGGGATTTTTATTTTTTTATTTTTTTAAGGTGTTTCAAATGTTCCACAGGGACGTTGGTCCATGTTGACACGACGGCATCACACAGTTGCTGCTGATTGGACGGTGGTATATTCATGCTGCTCACAGCCCGTGCCATCTCATCCCAAAGATAATCTATTGGGTTGAGTTCTGGGGACTGACCAGGACACTGAGATGGTCTACTGGGTTGAGTTCTGGGGTCTGACCAGGACACTGAGATGGTCTATTGGGTTGAGTTCTGGAGACTGACCAGGACACTGAGATGGTCTATTGGGTTGAGGTCTGGGGACTGACCAGGACACTGAGATAATCTATTGGGTTGATGTCTGGGGACTGACCAGGACACTGAGATAATCTATTGGGTTGAGGTCTGGGGACTGACCAGGACTCAAGTAAACTGAACTCGCTGTCATGTTCCTGACGATGTTTTTCCACTCCTCAGTTGTCCAGTGTTGGTGATGGCGTGCCGACTGGAGCCTCTTCTTCTTCTTGTTTTTAGCTGATAGGAGTGGAACCCGGTGTGGTTGTCTGCTGCAATTGCCCATCCGTGACAAAGATCAATGAGTTGTGCGTTCCGAGATGCCGTTCTGCACATCACTGTTATTTTGTCTGTTTGTGGCCAGCCTCTTAGCTTTACCGATTCTTGCCATTCTCCTTCGACCTGTCTCATCAACCAGCTGTTTTCTCCAACAGGACTTCCGCTGACTGGATGACGTAATGACTCCACATAAAATGTAGCGCTACACGTGCAACACAGCATTCCTAACCTAGCCCACAATGTCTGCTGTGTGGATGGAGCAGACAACAAGTCCAGCAGTCATTTGAAATAGTAACAACATTTCAGCGAGACGACTCAAAGGCGATTCATTTAACGCCAAGATAATGGAATTCATTGCCCTTGACAAACAACCGTTCTCTGCCGTGGGGGATGTTGGCTTTCGCCGACTGGTCGAGCACCAGTACACACTAACAAATGCGCTATTTTTCAGATGTCTGAAAAATCACTGCTATTAGCTCGTCACTGCTATTAGCTCGTCACTGCTATTAGCTCGTCACTGCTATTAGCTCGTCACTGCTATTAGCTCGTCACTGCTATTAGCTCGTCACTGCTATTAGCTCGTCACTGCTATTAGCTCGTCACTGCTATTAGAAGGTCACTGCTATTAGAAGGTCACTGCTATTAGCTCGTCACTGCTATTAGCTCGTCACTGCTATTAGCTTCACGACATACATACTACGGAACGCCGTTTGGGTCTTTGCGTGTCAAAAAGATACAGTAGCACTGTCAAAGCTGTATAAAAATGTCTGCAAACAAGCAAACACCGGCCACGAACGATGTGTTTACAATACTATGTTGGTAATAAAGCATCATTTGTTCGACCGCAACTTCTGGGGTAGCTAGCTTTAGCTTGGTACCTAGCTAGCATCAATACAACCAGCCTGAAAACAATGACCAGTAGGAACTGCAGTCATTTATCATTATTCTAAGCAATGATTGAGGAATCCTTGTAAGTATTAGCTAGGTTGCCACTTGTTGTTCGCTGATTGAAATTGAACTTCAGTTCATGAAAATAAATAGCTAGCCAGCTACTTAACCCTGTTGCCCAAAGCTAACGTTATAAGCAGCCAGCTAACTTCATCTGGCTAGTGAGGCTCGACCGGACCGGGTTATGTGTTGTGAAGATAGCCACAATAAGGATTAGGAACAATTGTGGAATTTGCAGTTTGCCTTCAAAAATAAAAGTGTGTCACTGACAGTGAAGCAAATTAATACAAATAGTAGAATTATGCCATACTTTTATTTTAACCGCCAAGTCCAATATTGTGCCTAATCCTTATTGTGGCTAGCTTCACATAGATGGGTCCGACCATCATTAAAACAAATAAGAACTGTCTTATAAATTAGGGTTATTTTAGATGATGACACCTAGCTATATAGTTAGCTACTATAGCTACTGAAACAGATTGTTGTTTTGCTGTGTTTTGGGGAAGAACATTGTTTGTATCCATGAGCTAGCTAGCTTTTATGACCAGCACTGTAGGTGCGCGAGACAACTTTACCAGCATCACAGCATAAGTATCGATGAATTGTTGTGACAAATGAAATATGAGTGATTGTAAATTAACTGCGTAAACAAATTATAAAAGCTTTAAATTGTTGTGTGACGTGCAGTCATATTCATGTCCTGATTGGTCAAAGACTGTTATTTGACACGCAAAGACCCAAACGGCGTCCCATAGCAACGACCCAAACGGCGTCCCATAGCAACGACCCAAACGGCGTGCCATAGCAACGACCCAAACGGCGTGCCATAGCAACGACCCAAACGGTGTCCCATAGCAACGACCCAAACGGTGTCCCATAGCAACGACCCAAACGGCGTCCCATAGCAACGACCCAAACGGCGTCCCATAGCAACGACCCAAACGGCGTGCCATAGCAACGACCCAAACGGCGTGCCATAGCAACGACCCAAACGGCGTCCCATAGCAACGACCCAAACGGCGTCCCATAGCAACGACCCAAACGGCGTGCCATAGCAACGACCCAAACGGCGTGCCATAGCAACGACCCAAACGGCGTGCCATAGCAACGACACAAACGGCGTGCCATAGCAACGACCCAAACGGCGTGCCATAGCAACGACCCAAAAGGCGTTCCATAGAAATGCTGGTTGAGAATGAAACGACTGAACAAATGAACAGAACAGCACAGCAAGCAAGTGAAAGAAATCAGATTTGATCATGTTTTACTGGTAATGGGGACATGCAGAAATGCCAACAAAATACATGTTTAGTCAGTGTGGTGTGTGTGTGTGACCTTTATTTAACTAGGCAAGTCAGTTCAGAACAAATTCTTATTTACAATGACGGCCTACCCCGGCCAATGCTGGGCCAACTGTGCACCGCCCTAAAGGGACTCCCAATCACGGCCGGATGTGATACAGCCTGGATTTGAACCAGGGTGTCTGTAGTGACGCCTCTAGCACTGAGATGCAGTGCCTTAGACCGCTGAACCAGGGTCTGTAGTGATGCACTGAGATGCAGTGTCTTAGACCACTGAACCAGGGTCTGTAGTGACGCCTCTAGCACTGAGATGCAGTGCCTTAGACCGCTGAACCAGGGTCTGTAGTGACACCTCTAGCACTGAGATGCAGTGTCTTAGACCGCTGTGTCAATGTGTGTGTGTTTTAACTATTTACCTATACTAGAGTTCTTAAAAAAGGCCGCTAAAATTGTAAATATCGCTTATCAGCCAAAAATGTCATATTGGAGCATCACTATTTTTGTAATATTTGTATTCTGTACAGGCTTCCTCCTTTTCACTCTGTCCTTTAGGTTAGTATTGTGGAGTAACTACAATGTTGTTGATCCATTATCAAAATTCTCCTTTCACAGCCATTAAACTCACTGTTTTACAGTCACCATTGGCCTCATGGTGAAATCCCTGTTTTGTTTCCTTCCTCTCCGGCAACGGAGTTAGGAAGGACTGGGTGTATTGATACACCATCCAAAGTGTAATCATTCATTTCACCATGCTCAAAAGGGATATTCGATGTCTGTTTATTTTATTACCCATCTACCAATGGGTGCCCTTCATTGCGAGGCGTTGGAAAACCTCCCTGGTGTTTTGTGGTTGAATCTGTGTTTGAAATTCACTGCTACACTGAGGGACCTATTTGTATGTGTAGGGTACAGAGACGAGGCAGTCATTCAAAAATGATGTTAAACACTATTATTGCACACAGAGTGAGTCCCACGCAACTTATTATGTGACTTGTTAAGCACATTTCACTGGAAAAGAAAACCTCATGTCAACACCTCCAAAGACTTGGCCATTGCTATTTCCTATAGATACTGTCTAATTCCAATATTCACAAAGCCAAATAAGGGCGTTATTGTCACCATGAAAGCTGAACGGCGGACAACATCCAGCCGTCGTTATAAATGCTCGTTCACGCTCAGTTTTACATGCGTATGTATTTCCGTGCGTCAAGTTTAAACATTTTTTAAATATATATTTTTAGAAATGTATCGCGCAGATATTATGTGTAACATTTATGGTTATAAATTAAGCTCCGGAGAAGGTTACTCATCACCTACGGCCCTTCGAACCACACATCCTCATGACAATGTCAGCTTTCCACACTGACTCCGGACTTAACTTCTGTGCAGTATTTTCACACAAATACTGGAAATTCCACTGGTCTCATCCAAGGTTATTTCAGTCACACACTGCCAATTTAACTCAACATAAAACACAACTCAGGAATCAGGATGGATTCAAATCACAAGAGGCCTGAGCATTTCACTGTAGCCACCTTGTCTGCTACATCCTATCATTCTACATCTGGTCTTCCACATCTAGCTACATCTCGTCTGTCATTCTACATCTGGTCTTCCACATCTAGCTACATCTGGTCTGTCATTCTACATCTCGTCTCCCACATCTAGCTACACCTGGTCTGTCATTCTACATCTGGTCTTCCACATCTAGCTACACCTGGTCTGTCATTCTACATCTGGTCTTCCACATCTAGCTACATCTGGTCTGTCATTCTACATCTCGTCTCCCACATCTAGCTACATCTCGTCTGTCATTCTACATCTCGTCTCCCACATCTGGTCTGTCATTCTACATCTCGTCTGTCATTCTACATCTCGTCTTCCACATCTAGCTACACCTGGTCTGTCATTCTACATCTCGTCTTCCACATCTAGCTACACCTGGTCTGTCATTCCACATCTGGTCTGTCATTCTACATCTCGTCTCCCACATCTGGTCTGTCATTCTACATCTCGTCTTCCACATCTAGCTACATCTGGTCTGTCATTCTACATCTCGTCTTCCACATCTAGCTACATCTGGTCTGTCATTCTACATCTGGTCTGTCATTCTACATCTCGTCTTCCACATCTAGCTACATCTCATCTTCCACATCTGGTCTGTCATTCTACATCTGGTCTGTCATTCTACATCTGGTCTGTCATTCTACATCTGGTCTGTCATTCTACATCTGGTCTGTCATTCTACATCTCGTCTTCCACATCTGGTCTGTCATTCTACATCTTATCTTGTCAATCTAGCTCATTGACTGTAAAAAAATATATGGACGAAGCCATCGATGACGTCATCCCATTGTGTCCTATGAGAATGCTTGGTGGCGTATTTGATTGTCAGGAAATGTCATTTCAGTGTCGCCATCTTGTCAAAAAACTAAAAGTGCACCTTAACGATATAAAAACACTTACCTCCCTCACTAGCTTTAAGCACCAGATGTCAGAGCAGCTCACAGATTACTGCACCTGTACATAGCCCACCTATAATTTAGCCCAAACAACTACCTCTTTCCCAACTGTATTTATTTATTTATTTTGCTCCTTTGCACCCCATTATTTTTATTTCTACTTTGCACATTCTTTCATTGCAAATCTACCATTCCAGTGTTTTACTTGCTATATTGTATTTACTTTGCCATCATGGCCTTTTTTGCCTTTACCTCCCTTCTCACCTCATTTGCTCACATTGTATATAGACTTGTTTATACTGCATTATTGACTGTATGTTTGTTTTACTCCATGTGTAACTCTGTGTCGTTGTATCTGTCGAACTGCTTTGCTTTATCTTGGCCAGGTCGCAATTGTAAATGGGAACTTGTTCTCAACTAGCCTACCTGGTTAAATAAAGGTGAAATAAAAAATGTAATTCAAAAATAAGAACAGTGACCCAGGATCAGGGTTTTGGGGCAACTTCGACCCAGCTGTACAATGTGCAGAGGAAAGAGGGCCGTCTGGCCCCAGGACCAAATTTGGGAAAACTTGAACTACTGACATGACAAAACAGCAGTGTTGCAATGTTTGCGGTTTTCCCACAAAATTGGGCTACTTTGAAAACGATGCCACGGGTGAAAATGTATTTGTCGAGGATGGCGGGTTTTTGTGCTATTTCTAGGTTGCACCGTGGCATTTCTCTTAAAAATCTATTTCACTGTGACCTGCTGCTGACTGTCAGGTAGTGAGGCAGGCTGTTGCTGAGTGAGTGATGGGGAGGACCGGAGGGGTGTGTCTGTGTTGAGAGAGCAGTACAGCTATTGGCTGAGTGATGTGAGCGAGAGGAGAGACCAGCACGCTCGCACGTCATGACAACTTTTTACCAGTTGTAGGACTTGGCTATTTAGATTGTCATTATGGAGACACCTATAAACATTGATGCTCTAGAACTGATGCGCATCAAGAAATAATGGAGACAACGCACTGGAAAATGACTTAGGGCTCATTACATAAATCCACTCCTTGGTGGTTTAAACTGAATTATTGGGCTACTTTGAAAACGATGTCGCGGGTTAAAATGTATTGGTCGCGTTGTTGGCTATTTCTAAGTTGCACCGTGGCCGCCATGACATTTCTCTTTAAAATATATATGATTTCACTGTGACCTGTTGCTGAGTGGTGGGGAGGGGGGGATGTTGAGGGCGCTAATGGAGACAAAACAATAACTATTTGGGGCGCACTACATAAATCCACTCGTTGGTGGTTTAAACTACATTCTAGTGTTGACTGCTTAAAGAAAACGGTATCAAGCGAAGTGTGTTCAGTTCCTGGTTCTCGGGGGGATGCCGAGGGGAAATTTGAAATGTAAGTTGTGGAACTTCTTCAGGGGGGAAAATTCCTCAATGAAACTGAAACTGACATGAGGCTAAATGTGTTGAATGATACATTTGCCTCAGTTGACCAAGCAGCTTATTAATATATATGCCATTTTCGGCTACCATTTGATACAATAAATGTGTTGAAATGACGATATCACTGGAGTCATTGCAAATCCATTTGTGCCACTTGTGTAGCCTACCTGGAGCTGTCAAACAGATTGAATAGCCTGTAACTCCAGTTTGTTGTAGTCTTGTGTTATTATCAATAGATAGCCTGTAACTCCAGTTTGTTGTAGTCTTGTGTTATTATCAATAGATAGCCTGTAACTCCAGTTTGTTGTAGTCTTGTGTTATTATCAATAGATAGCCTGTAACTCCAGTTTGTTGTAGTCTTGTGTTATTATCAATAGATGGCCTGTAATTCCAGGTTGTTGTTGTTGTTGTTGTCTTGTGTTATTGTGAACGCATTAGATTGATGTAACAGTCAGATTAGGCTACAGGTCAAATTAAGTCTAAAAAATAAACACTGGCTGTTGTTGACAAACATTCATTACAAACACTCATTACAGTATCAGTCAAAAGTTTGGACACACCTACTAATTCAATGGGTTTTTATTTTTTACATTGTAGAATAATAGTGAAGACATCAAAACTATGAAATAACACATATGGAATCATGTAGTAACCAAAAAAAGCATTAAGCAAATCAAAATATATTTTATATTTGAGATTCTTCAAAGTAGCCACCCTTTGCCTTGATGACAGCTTCGCACACTCTTGGCATTCTCTCAACCAGCTTCATCTGGAATGCTTTTCCAACCATCTTGAAGGAGTTCTCACATATGCTGAGCACTTGTTGGCTGCTTTTCTTCACTCAGCGGTCCAACTCATCCCAAACCATCTCAATTGGGTTGAGGTCAGGTGATTGTGGAGGCCAGGTCATCTAATGCAGCACTCAATAACTCTCCTTCTTGGTCAAATAGCCTGGAGGCGTGTTGGGTCATTGTCCTGTTGATAAACAAATGACAGTCGCACTAAGCCCAAAACCATATGGGCCGGCGTATCGCTGCAGAATGCTGTGGTAGCCATGCTGGTTAAGTGTGCCTTGAATTCCAAATAAATCACAGACAGTGTCACCGGCAATGCACCCCCACACCATCACACCTCCTCCTCCATGCTTCACGGTGGGAACCACACATGCAGAGATCATTCATTCACTTACTCTGATTCTCACAAAGACACGGTGGTTGGAACCTAAAATCTCTTTGGACTCCAGACCTAATGATAGATTTCCACCAGTCTAATGTCCATTGCTTGTGTTTCTTGGCCCAAACAAGTCTCTCCTTATTGGTGTCCTTCAGTAGTGGTTTCTTTGCAGAAATTCGACCATGAAGGCCTGGTTCACGCAGTTTCCTCTGAACAATATGTTGAGATGTGTTTTGTGAATTAAACTCTTTGAAGCATTTATTTGGGCTGCAACTTCTGAGGCTGGTAACTTATCCTCTGCAGCAGAGGTAACTCTGGGTCTTCCTTTCCTGTGGCAGTCCTCATGAGAGCCAGTTTCATCATAGCGCTTGATGGTTTTTGCGACTGCATTTGAAGAAACTTTAAAAGTTATTGAAATTTTCCGGATTAACTGACATTCAGGTTTTAAAGTAATGATTGACTGTCATTTCTCTTTGCTTATTTGAGCTGTTCTTGCCATAATATGGACTTGGTCTTTTACCAAATAGGGCTACCTTCTGTATACCACTATACCTTGTCACAACACAACTGATTTGATCAAACGCATTTAAGAAGGAAAGAAATTCCACAAATTAACTTTTAAGAAGGCACACCTGTTAACCTGGCACACCTGTTAATTGAAATGCCTTCCAGGTGACTAACTCATGAAGCTGGTTGAGAGAATGCCAAGAGTGTGCAAAGCTGTCATCAAGGCAAAGGGTGGCTATTTGAAGAATCTCAAATATTAAATACATTTTAATTTGTTTACCACTATTTTGGTTACTACATGCTTCCATATGTGTTGTTTCACAGTTGATGTCTTCACTACTTTTCTACAGTGTATAAAATAGTCAAAACAAAGAAAACTTGTGAATGAGTAGGTGTCCACACTTTTGAGTGGTACCGTACATACTAATATTGAATTCAGTGATTGAAATTACAACCCCATCCTCAGTAGCCTATCCCAGCAGGCCATTGGGGGAAACAAGCATCTCTAATTTGAGAAATCGCCTTGTTATTCATGTCTGTTAATATGAACTAAGCAAACTGCTAAAACATTCAGTTTACATCTCGCCCACATCTTGTCTAGGCTACCTAAGATGAGATGTAGGCCTATCAGGGGTTAAAGGCTACCTGCCTTGATCTAAGCAAACCATTGCAAAATATTATTACAATCCTAAACCCAGATTTTAGTCTGTAGCCTATGTGTAACAAATGTGAAATGGCTAGCTAGTTAGCAGTGGTGCATGATAATAGCGTTTCAATCGGTGACGTCACTCGCTCTGAGACCTTGAAGTAGTTGTTCCCCCTTTGTTCTGCAAGAGCCACGGCTTTTGTGGAGTGATGGGTAACGATGCTTCGAGAGGTGGTTGTTGTCGATGTGTCCAGAGGGTCCTTGGTTCGAGCCCAGGTAGGGGCGAGGAGAGGGACGGAAGCTATACTGGTACATACGCCTATTGAAATGATAAAGTCAATCTCGCAAATGGGCATTTGTAGTCTTAACATCTGGCACATAACAGCCAGAAAGTAGCCTAACAGTTTAAAAAAAAATATGAATCACATTATTTCTTGCTCTCTCAAACTCTCCTGTCAGCTTTATCTATAGTTATGCACATGCGCAAAGGGGATTTATTTACAATTATAAACCTGGTTCGAGTCCTGAATGCTGATTGGCTGAAAGCTGTGGTATATCAGACCATATACCACAGGTATGACAAAAAGTTACTTTTTTACATCGGTAACCAGTTTATAATTAAAAGGTACCCCCAGGTTCTGCGGTATATGGCGAATATACAACGGCTAACAGCTGTATCCAGGCACTCCGTGTTGCGTTCTGCTTATGAACAGCCCTTAGGCACGGTAGATTGGCCGTATCTCATACCCTGTTGGGCTAATTATCTGCCGATAATTTAATCATATTTAATAAGGGCAAACTATATTCTCTTTCCACATATTCAAATTGCTTTATTGAGTCAAGTCATAGTTTGCAATAATTATTATAATAATTATTATTTTGAGTTCCCCCGAATATAGCTTCTAACTTCGTTACAAGTTACTATGATATTCCTTCTTAAATTGGCTCGATAACGGTGACGGAATATGGTTTAATTGTATAAATATGGCAACTAACGTTACTCTCTTGCTGCGAAGAAAGAAAAAAAAATGGGGCTAGTTGTTCTCAGGCCTTTTGGTTGAGAATGGTCAATGGGCTAGAAATGTTACCTTGACCTGTGAAACAAAGCTATCTAGCTATTATATAGACCTGAGCTCTCCAACCTTTGTCCTGGAGTTCTGTTGTCTGAGCCCAATAATGTTTGTATCATGTTTTGTTCTGCTACCATGCTGTGCTGCTACCATGTTGTGCTGCTACCATGTTGTGCTGCTACCATGTTGTGCTGCTACCATGCTGTGCTGCTACCATGCTGTGCTGCTACCATGTTGTGCTGCTACCATGTTGTGCTGCTACCATGTTGTGCTGCTACCATGCTGTGCTGCTACCATGTTGTGCTGCTACCATGTTGTGCTGCTACCATGTTGTGCTGCTACCATGCTGTGCTGCTACCATGTTGTGCTGCTACCATGCTGTGCTGCTACCATGCTGTGCTGCTACCATGCTGTGCTGCTACCATGCTGTGCTGCTACCATGTTGTGCTGCTACCATGTTGTGCTGCTACCATGTTGTGCTGCTACCATGTTGTGCTGCTACCATGTTGTGCTGCTACCATGCTGTGCTGCTACCATGTTGTTAAGTTGCTACCATGCTGTGTTGTCATGTGTTGCTACGCTTTCGTCTTAGGTCTCTCTTTATGTAGTGTTGTCTCTCTTGTTGTGATGTGTGTTTTGGCCTATATTTATATTGGTTTGTTATATATTATTTTTAATCCCAGGCCCCCGTTCCCGCAGGAGAGGCCCTTTGCCTTTTGGTAGGCCGTCATCGTAAATAACAATTTGTTCTCAACTGACTTACCTGGTTAAATAAAGACAGCACCTTCCTGTATGTTTTTGTTTCAACTCCAGTTGTAACTAACTCGATTCAATTTATCAAGCAGGTAACGTGAAATATTAAAATCAGGTCAAACTCTCTTAGGGTTAGAGAGTAACTTGGCTCTCCAGGGAACAGGGTTAGAGAGCCCTGATATAATATCTTCTTTCTGTACTGGAGTTAATCGAATCTGAAAGTTGTCTTTGGCTGGCTAGTTAAGGGTTTCATATCCCCTAGTCCAACTCTGTCTGCTTGTTGACTAGTTAGTTTAGACGAAATAAGGGCTTCATATCCCCTAGTCCAACTCTGTCTGCTTGTTGACTAGTTAGTTAAGACAAAATAAGGGCTTCATATCCCCTAGTCCAACTCTGTCTGCTTGTTGACTAGTTAGTTAAGACAAAATAAGGGCTTCATATCCCCTAGTCCAACTCTGTCTGCTTGTTGACTAGTTAGTTAAGACGAAATAAGGGCTTCATATCCCCTAGTCCAACTCTGTCTGCTTGTTGACCAGGTATATTTGAGTCAACAGTCAGTCAGGAGGTGTTGGCAGCTCACTAGTTGTTGACAAAAAGCACAACTAGCTAACTTAGCTGGTACAACAGATACGCTTTTTGAGTCAGAGACAGCAAGTTGACTAGTTAAAAATGGTAAAATATTGAAACACTCACTCTTCGACGTACTCTTGATATCCAGTTCATGTTGAACAGAAGAAGTAGGAGATGACAATCCAGTCTTCTCAAAAGAAATGTTGGTTGAACTCAGAGCCTCTTTAAAATAGATGACAGATGTCGGAGAGAACGACTCATCCGGGGTGCCGGGAACATGTCCGGTTTTATCTTGAACGTGTTCTCTGTCAGAGACCCCCGACGCATCCAAACTTTGTGAAAGTGGTGAATCCTGGATGGGACACGGGATTGTTGACAGTCGCTGCTCCGCCATCTTCACATGCATGTGACTCGTTTCCAATCAGCAGTGGGAGAGAAACTTCTTCTTTGTTGGGGTTTATCGGAGGTTGGCATCCAACGTTATGGGGCATTACCGTTACCTAGTGGACTGGAGTGTTGGGCCAGAAGACGGAGAAATTAAATCCTTTCTGACAGCTCAGTTGCTCTTTATTAAAAAGATAACAATATATTTGAGACTATATCTAATGAAGTTCTACTCAAAATACTGTTTAAACTCATTTCCTGTATCCCCCTTCTCCCTCATACTAGATCTCATCCTCTCTCTTTCCCTCTGATACTGCCCATACTGTATCAGTCCATGCTCCACGGTCTCTGTTTCCTGGCAATAATCCCACTTCCCTGTTGGATGCTTTCCTATCACATTTAAAGTAGGATTTATCCGGCTGTGTCCTACCCCTTAATCTTGTAAAAAAAAAAATTGCCTCCTCTCTTCTGTCTCTTCCAGCTGTCCTCCCCTCCCTGTCTTTCCTCTGTACTTGAAATAAATGCCTGCCCTTAGTATCACTGCTCCTGCCCATAGTATCACTGCTCCTGCCCTTAGTATCACTGCTCCTGCCCTTAGTATCACTGCTCCTACCCTTAGTATCACTGCTCCTGCCCTTAGTATCACTGCTCCTGTCCTTAGTATCACTGCTCCTGCCCTTAGTATCACTGCTCCTGTCCTTAGTATCACTGCTCCTGCCCTTAGTATCACTGCTCCTGCCCTTAGTATCCCTGCTCCTGCCCATAGTATCACTGCTCCTGCCCATAGTATCACTGCTCCTGCCCATAGTATCACTGCTCCTGCCCATAGTATCACTGCTCCTGCCCATAGTATCACTGCTCCTGCCCATAGTATCACTGCTCCTGCCCATAGTATCACTGCTCCTACCCATAGTATCACTGCTCCTGCCCATAGTATCACTGCTCCTGTCCTTAGTATCACTGCTCCTACCCATAGTATCACTGCTCCTACCCATAGTATCACTGCTCCTACCCATAGTATCACTGCTCCTACCCATAGTATCACTGCTCCTGTCCTTAGTATCACTGCTCCTGCCCTTAGTATCACTGCTCCTGCCCTTAGTATCCTGCTCCTGCCCATAGTATCACTGCTCCTGCCCATAGTATCACTGCTCCTGCCCATAGTATCACTGCTCCTGCCCATAGTATCACTGCTCCTGCCCATAGTATCACTGCTCCTGCCCATAGTATCACTGCTCCTGCCCATAGTATCACTGCTCCTGCCCATAGTATCACTGCTCCTGCCCATAGTATCACTGCTCCTGCCCATAGTATCACTGCTCCTGCCCATAGTATCACTGCTCCTGCCCATAGTATCACTGCTCCTGCCCTTAGTATCACTGCTCCTGCCCTTAGTATCACTGCTCCTACCCTTAGTATCACTGCTCCTGCCCTTAGTATCACTGCTCCTGTCCTTAGTATCACTGCTCCTGCCCTTAGTATCACTGCTCCTGCCCATAGTATCACTGCTCCTGCCCTTAGTATCACTGCTCCTGCCCTTAGTATCACTGCTCCTACCCTTAGTATCACTGCTCCTGCCCTTAGTATCACTGCTCCTGTCCTTAGTATCACTGCTCCTGCCCTTAGTATCACTGCTCCTGCCCTTAGTATCACTGCTCCTGCCCTTAGTATCCCTGCTCCTGCCCTTAGTATCACTGCTCCTACCCTTAGTATCACTGCTCCTGCCCTTAGTATCACTGCTCCTGCCCTTAGTATCACTGCTCCTGCCCTTAGTATCACTGCTCTTGCCCTTAGTATCACTGCTCCTGCCCTTAGTATCACTGCTCCTACCCTTAGTATCACTGCTCCTGCCCTTAGTATCATTGCTCCTGCCCTTAGTATCACTGCTCCTGCCCTTAGTATCACTGCTCCTACCCTTAGTATCACTGCTCCTGCCCTTAGTATCACTGCTCCTGCCCTTAGTATCACTGCTCCTGCCCTTAGTATCACTGCTCCTACCCTTAGTATCACTGCTCCTACCCTTAGTATCACTGCTCCTACCCTTAGTATCACTGCTCCTGCCCTTAGTATCACTGCTCCTGCCCTTAGTATCACTGCTCCTGCTGAAATAAATGCCTGCCCTTAGTATCACTTCTCCTGCCCTTAGTATCACTGCTCCTGCCCTTAGTATCACTGCTCCTACCCTTAGTATCACTGCTCCTGCCCTTAGTATCACTGCTCCTGCCCTTAGTATCACTGCTCCTGCCCTTAGTATCACTGCTCCTGCCCTTAGTATCACTGCTCCTACCCTTAGTATCACTGCTCCTGCCCTTAGTATCACTGCTCCTGCCCTTAGTATCACTGCTCCTACCCTTAGTATCACTGCTCCTGCCCTTAGTATCACTGCTCCTACCCTTAGTATCACTGCTCCTGCCCTTAGTATCACTGCTCCTGCCCTTAGTATCACTGCTCCTGCCCTTAGTATCACTGCTCCTGCCCTTAGTATCACTGCTCCTACCCTTAGTATCACTGCTCCTACCCTTAGTATCACTGCTCCTGCCCTTAGTATCACTTCTCCTGCCCTTAGTATCACTGCTCCTGCCCTTAGTATCACTGCTCCTGCCCTTAGTATCACTGCTCCTGCCCTTAGTATCACTGCTCCTACCCTTAGTATCACTGCTCCTACCCTTAGTATCACTGCTCCTGCCCTTAGTATCACTGCTCTTGCCCTTAGTATCACTGCTCTTGCCCTTAGTATCACTGCTCCTACTGAAATAAATGCCTGCCCTTAGTATCACTGCTCCTGCCCATAGTATCACTGCTCCTGCCCTTAGTATCACTGCTCCTGCCCTTAGTATCACTGCTCCTGCCCTTAGTATCACTGCTCCTGCCCTTAGTATCACTGCTCCTGCCCTTAGTATCACTGCTCCTGCCCATAGTATCACTGCTCCTGCCCTTAGTATCACTGCTCCTGCCCTTAGTATCACTGCTCCTACCCTTAGTATCCCTGCTCCTGCTGAAATACATGCCTGCCCTGAGTATCACTGCTCCTACCCTTAGTATCACTGCTCCTGCCCTTAGTATCACTGCTCCTACCCTTAGTATCCCTGCTCCTGCTGAAATACATGCCTGCCCTTAGTATCACTGCTCCTACTGAAATAAATGCCTGCCCTTAATATCACTGCTCCTGCCCTGAGTATCACTGCTTCTGATGAAATAAATGCCTGCCCTTAGTATCACTGCTCCTGCTGAAATAAATGCCTGCCCTTAATATCACTGCTCCTGATGAAATAAATGCCTGCCCTTAATATCACTGCTCATGATGAAATAAATGCCTGCCCTTAGTATCACTGCTCCTATTGAAATAAATGCTAGATTTGTATAGGTGTAGCAGTGTGATGTTCTCCTAGATTATGCACCAAGTTGCACACAAGGACCAATTCAAATAGGCCAGGTCAAGAGGGGATGTTAATAATTTGATAACAATAATAATTCAGTGTATGTTTTTATTTAATTACAGCTGCATAGCTAATGTTTTTCTTTGGTGTAAAAACACTTTTTCATATCAGTACTGTACATACATGTGATTGTATATTTTGGTTTGGTCCATCGCAGGTTATCTGTATTTCCATACCCCCTTATTGTTCTCTTTTGCCTGACCTTCGGCTTGCAAGGTATGTTGTCCTTGGCTCCCAAATTGTTCAATATAAAACCGTCATAATGTTACACAATGTACTGTTATGCTACCATAAGTTTGTTACAATGTGGACAATATAAAGATTTATGTTAACAAGTTTCATCGAGCTCGCTAACTAGGGTATCTATTACCCTGTTTGAGTGAGTGTCCATGTGCTCGTGCAGGTGCCTGAGCACTGTGCCTGCGCCAAGGGCTAAAATAATGTGTGTTGTCTCTTTGTGTGCAGGGCAAATAAAACTAATCCAACCAGCAGTCCAATCAGATGGATCAACACCCTCCCTATCTTTCTGTAGTCTCTCCAGATGGATCAACACCCTCCCTATCTTTCTGTAGTCTCTCCAGATGGATCAACACCCTCCCTATCTTTCTGTAGTCTCTCCAGATGGATCAACACCCTCCCTATCTTTCTGTAGTCTCTCCAGATGGATCAACACCCTCCCTATCTTTCTGTAGTCTCTCCAGATGGATCAACACCCTCCCTATCTTTCTGTAGTCTCTCCAGATGGATCAACACCCTCCCTATCTTTCTGTAGTCTCTCCATGAGCGGCGTCCCATGTCTCCTCCTCGCACTGGAACCAGTCGTCCACCGCAGGAGCCCAAGGAGCCAGAACCGGATGGTACCCCAGTACGCACTAGAAGGGGGAGAGGTTAGTGGAGGAGTGGCAGAGCAAGTTCTGGGCCATCTCTGCCCAGGGCACAAACGCCGCCCACTCCCCCGGCTGGTCCTGGTAATAAGACCTTAGAAAACCTACCCACATCCTGGTTTACTCTCTCCACCTGCCCGTTACTCTCTGGGTGAAAACCCGAGGTACGGCTGATCGAGACCCCCAGACGTTCCATGAATGCCTTCCAGACCCTCGAAGTGAACTGGGGACGCCGATGAGACACTATATCCTCAGGCACCCTGTAGTGCCGGAAGGCGTGCGTAAACAAGGCCTCCGCAGTCTGTAGTGCCGTAGGGAGACCGGGCAGAGGGGGGAGACGACAGGACTTAGAGAAACGATCCACAACAACCAGGATTGTGGTGTTTCCCTGTGTTGGGTGGAGATCAGTCAAGAAATCGATCGACAGGTGTGACCATGGCCGTTGTGGAATGGGTAAGGGGTGTAGCTTACCTCTGGGCAGGTGCCTAGGAGCCTTACACTGAGCGCACACCGAGCAAGAGGCAACATAAACCTTCACGTCCGTGGGCCACCAGTACTTCCACTCAGACAGCGCACCGTCCGACCGATGCCTGGATGACCAGAGGAGGGTGACGTGTGGGCCCAATAGATCAGCCGATCACGGACAGCAGATGGAACATACAGACGCCCTGCTGGACACTGAGAGGGAATGGCTCTGCACGTAACGCATGCTCAATGTCCACGTCCAGCTCCCACACTACTGGTGCCACCAGGCAGGAGGCCGGGAGTGTGGGAGTGGGATCCATGAGCCGCTCCTCTGTGTCATACAGCCGGGACAGTGCGTCTGCCTTCACGTTCTGGGAACCTGGTCTGTAGGAAAGTGTGAAAACAAAACGGGTGAAAAACATGGTCCACCTTGCCTGGCGAGGGTTCAGTCTCCTCGCTGCCCGGATGTACTCCAGATTGCGGTGGTCAGTCCAGATGAGAAAAGGGTGTCAAGCCCCCTCAAGCCAATGTCTCCACGCCTTCAGGGCCTCGACGACAGCCAACAGCTCCCGGTCCCCCACGTCATAGTTTCGCTCCGCCGGGCTGAGCTTCCTCGAGAAGAAGGCACAGGGGCGGAGCTTCGGTGGCGTACCCGAGCGCTGAGAGAGCACAGCTCCTATCCCAGCCTCGGATGCGTCCACCTCCACTGTGAACGCCAAAGAGGGATCCGGATGGGCCAGCACGGGAGCCGAGGTAAACAGAGCCCTCAGGTGACCAAAAGCCCTGTCCGCCTCAGCCGACCACTGCAAACGTACTGGTCCCCCCTTCAGCAGTGAGGTAATGAGGTGGATCTGGACGGGACGGGTAGAGATGACCCCGGTTGGAGCTGGATCCGGACGGGACGGGTAGAGATGACCCCGGTTGGAGCTGGTCGAGGGACTTCCTGTCTCTCACAGCGGTCTATGGTCTGGACAAAGCGATCCATCATGGCACCGAGATGGTGTAGCATAGCCGCGTGTTCCTGGACGTGTTCCTGGACTCCTCTGACCGGGGTACCTGACTCCATGGTTGGTGTAGGATTCTGTCAGGAGTGTGCTTTGGAGGCTAAGTCAGGTGCAGGAGAGCAGAGTGTAGTGAACAGGCACACTTTTATTCCGGTCAAAATGACAGCACAAGGTAAAATGTACCCAAAACACGGAACATAGACAAAAAGTAATGCGCATAACAATATCCACAATATCAAAATACACGTAACACTAACAATCCTACACAAAGACATGATGGGGAACAGAGGAATAAATACATGTAGATTGATTAGGGAATGAAAACCAGGTGTGCAGGGAACAAGACAAAACAAATGGATACATGAAAAATGGAGCGGCGATGGCTAGAAAGCCGGTGACGTCAACCGCCGATGGCGTGATTTGGGTGGGCATTCTATGTTCCTTTTTCTATGTTTTGTATTTCTTTGTTTTGGACGGGTATGGTTCTCAATCAGGGACAGCTGACTATTGTTGTTTCTGATTGGGAACCATACTTAGGTAGCTTTTTCCCACCTACGTTGTGTGGGTAGTTGTTTTCTGTTTTGCACCTGACAGGACTGTTTCAGTTTCGTTTATTCACTTTGTCATTTTTGTTTCAGTGTTCTGTTTAATAAAAGTCATGAACACTTACCATGCTGCGCTTTGGTCCGATTCCTCCTCATCCGACAACGACACCCGTTACAGCTTCCTACTGCCTGAGCTATGTTGTTGATGTAAATTGAGAAAAGCGCCGGGCCTGGGATTGATCCTTGGTATAGGAAAAATTTGAGTATCATGTAGTAGCATAAACCTATCGCTGTTACATTGAACTAGATGAATGGAATAGGAATGACAGTAACCTAAACCTATCGCTGTTACATTGAACTAGATGAATGGAATAGGAATGACAGTCGTCCAATATATTGTATTAGAAATAAGGCCATGCTCATGAAAAAAAAACAGGTGTCCTCCCTCATCTTAAACCACTGCTGTTAATGTACTTTAAAAAAATATATATATTA
Organism: Oncorhynchus kisutch; assembly: GCF_002021735.2. Taxonomy (NCBI): domain Eukaryota; kingdom Metazoa; phylum Chordata; class Actinopteri; order Salmoniformes; family Salmonidae; genus Oncorhynchus; species Oncorhynchus kisutch. The sequence goes on from NC_034181.2 coordinate 2,369,960, forward strand.
TTATTTAATTGTAGACCAAGGTGTCATATCCTTTAAGTTCTTGTCTACGTTGTTTGGAAAAGTGGTAGCTGATTCACTCACAATGTTGTCTCATTGTCTCATTGTCTCATGCTTAGAATGCGCTCATTGTCTCATGCTTAGAATGTGCTCATTGTTATCATTTGAAAGGTCTGAAAAGTACCATGGCAGTTAAGTCAACAGTGGGAAGTTAGCTAAAATAGTTGCTGTGGTTACTAAAACAGCTGTACCTCTTGATTGGTAGTAGATACTTCTATTCCGTTTCCAGATTTGAATAGCAGAGAAGTAGACTAAGATGTCATACCTCTAAGTTTAGATCTTGAGTTCTGGGAAAGTTTATAAAAGTTGAGAGGAAAATGTTTCATGTGGTTACTAAAACAGCTCTATCGTTTGATCTGTAGAATATATTTTTAATCTGATTGTAGATTTGAAAAGCAGAGAAGTACACCAAGATAAACACAGGAATGGAGACGTCTTGTCCCGCCGAAGCGCTCTGTAGATGTCACGTTCTGACCTTAGTTCCTTTGTTATGTGTTTGTGTTAGTTTGGTCAGGGCGTGAGTTGGGATGGGTAGTCTATGTTCTTTTTTCTATGTTGTGGTTTTGTGTTTGGCCTGGTATGGTTCTCAATCAGAGGCAGGTGTTGTTCGTTGTCTCTGATTGAGAATCATACTTAGGCAGCCTTTTCCCACCTGTGTTTTGGTGGGTGATTATTTTCTGTTTAGTGTTTTACGCATCTTACAGGACTGTTTCGGTTTTCATTCATTTTCACGTTGTTATTTTGTATTTTCAGTGTTCAGTAAAATAAATCATTATGAACACATACCACGCTGCACATTGGTCCGACATTTCATACTCTTCGTAGGAGGAGGACAAAGAATTCAGTTACAGTAGACGATGGCCGCCCTGCCCCGCCTGCAGGGTCAGGGGGAGGGTGATGGAGTGAGAGGGTGGGTGAGTGAAGGACAGTATATTCCTGCTTGTTGGCTACATCTGTTGGCCAGGAGAGGGGAAGGCCCGAAAGGGTAAGAGCCTAATTACACACACCTGAATCTAATTCGTTTGGAGCTTGAGCGGTGGCTGTTTTAACCTGGCTTTGGCCAGAGATGTTTTGGGGTTTGGAGCATCAAATCAAATCAAATTTTATGTCACATACACATGGTTAGCAGATGTTAATGCGAGCGTAGCGAAATGCTTGTGCTTCTAGTTCCGACAATGCAGTAATAACCAACGAGTAATCTAACCTAACAATTCCACAACTACTACCTTATACACACAAGTGTAAAGGGATAAAGAATATGTACATAAAGATATATGAATGAGTGATGGTACAGAACGGCATAGGCAAGATGGTATAGAGTACAGTATATACATATGAGATGAGTAATGTAGGGTATGTAAACATATAAAAGTGGCATTGTTGTTAGCAAGAGCTGACATGCACTGACCTCCAACCCTGGGAGGAATATCGAACCCAACTGGATAAGAACCCACCTTACTGACCCAAGTAAGGACAAGGCCTGACCCAAGTAAGGACCAGGCCTGACCCAAGTAAGGACAAGCCTGTTGAATTTCTGTTGTCTTTTGCTGGATACGCAGATAAACAGCTCGGCTGTCCGGTAGCAGAGAGGAAGACCCGTGTAGAAAGGCTCAAAGACAAACTAGGCTTTGTTTTGGGTTTGTTGCTACCCAGCACAGTGGCGCATTCTGTTTCTTTCCCAGGAATAAAAGTCCTGGGTTGTTTCCCTGGAGAAAGTTACATTTAGCCCACAGTTACGGCAAAATAATGTTATGAACCGGTTCAAACTCCAAAAAGGGCAGAAATACATTCAATAAATACTTGTGTTACACAACAATAATCTGATCACAATGAAGAGCAAAACGTGCCGCTCTGTTCTGGACCAGCTGCAGCTTAACTAGGTCTTTCCTTGCAGCACTGGAGCACACGACTGGACAATAATCAAGACCAAACTAGAGCCTGAAGGACTTGCTTTGTGGATTGTTGTGTAAAAAAATCTGATCATCTCTAGTCCTCTCTCCATCTTTGGTGTCAAAAAAGCAGAGAATCTCTTTATTATGGACAGACGTCTCCCCATCTTTACAACCATTGACCATGACAGTTTACAATCTAAGGTAACGCCAAGTCATTTCGTCTCCTCAACTTGTTCAACAGCCACACCATTCATTACCAGATTCAGCTGAGGTCTAGAACTTAGGAAATGATTTGTACCAGGCCTGATCACCGACAACAATGAGACCGTCTATAGGGAGGAGGTCAGAGACCTGGCAGTGTGGTGCCAAGACAACAACCTCTCCCTCAATGTGATCAAGACAAAGGAGATGATTGTGGACTACAGGAAAATGAGGACCAAGCGCGCCCACATTCTCCTCGACGGGGCTGTAGTGCAGCAGGTTGAGAGCTTCAAGTTCCTTGGCATCCACATCACCAACAAACTAGCACCCTAAGACAGTTGTGAAAAGGGCACGACAAAACCTATTCCCCCTCAGGAGACTGAAAAGATTTGGCAAAAGGTTATACAGCTGCACCATTGAGAGCTTCCTGACTGGTTGCATCACTGTCTGGGTTGGCAACTGCTCGGCCTCCGAACGCAAGACACTACAGAGGGTAGTGTGTACGGCCCAGTACATCACCGGGGACAAGCCTCCTGCCATCCAGGACCTCTATACCAGGCGGTGTCAGAGGAAGGCCCTGAAAATTGTCGAAGACTCCAGCAACTCAAGTCATAGACTGTTCTCTCTGCTACCGCACGGCAAGTGGTACCGGAGCGCCAAGTCTAGGACCAAAAGGCTTCTTAACAGCTTCTACCTCCAAGCCATAAGACTCCTGAACAGCTAATCAAAGGGCTACCCAGACTCCTCTTTTACACTGCTGCTACTCTCTGTTTATTATCTATGCATAGTCACTTTAATAACTCTACCTACAAGTACATATTACCTCAATTACCCTGATTAACTGGTGCCCCAGCACATTGACTCTGTACCGGTACCCCCTGTGTATATAGCCTCCACATTGACTCTGTACCGGTACCCCCTGTATACAGCCTCCACATTGACTCTGTACCGTAATACCCTGTATATAGCCTCCACATTGACTCTGTACCGGTACCCCCTGTATATAGCCTCCACATTGACACTGTACCGTAACACCCTGTATATAGCCTCCACATTGACTCTGTACCGGTACCCCCTGTATATAGCCTCCACATTGACTCTGTACCGTAATACCCTGTATATAGCCTCCGCATTGACTCTGTACCGTAATACCCTGTATATAGCCTCCACATTGACTCTGTACCGGTACCCCCTGTATATAGCCTCCACATTGACTCTGTACCGTAACACCCTGTATATAGCCTCCACATTGACTCTGTACCGTAACACCCTGTATATAGCCTCCACATTGACTCTGTACCGGTACCCCCTGTATATAGCCTCCACATTGACTCTGTACCGGTACCCCCTGTATATAGCCTCCACGTTGACTCTGTACCGTAAAACCCTGTATATAGCCTCCACATTGACTCTGTACCGGTACACCCTGTGTATATAGCCTCCACATTGACTCTGTACCGGTACCCCCTGTATATAGCCTCCACATTGACTCTACTGGTACCCCCTGTATATAGCCTCCACATTGACTCTGTACCGGTACCCCCTGTATATAGCCTCCACATTGACTCTGTACCGTAATACCCTGTATATAACCTCCACATTGACTCTGTACCGGTACCCCCTGTATATAGTCTCTACATTGACTCTGTACCGGTACCCCCTGTATATAGCCTCCACATTGACTCTACTGGTACCCCCTGTATATAGCCTCCACATTGACTCTGTACCGGTACCCCCTGTATATAACCTCCACATTGACTCTGTACCGGTACCCCCTGTATATAACCTCGACATTGACTCTGTACCGGTACCCCCTGTATATAGCCTCCACATTGACTCTGTACCGTAACACCTGTATATAGCCTCCACATTGACTCTGTACCGTAACACCTGTATGTAGCCTTTCTTGTTATTTTACTGCTACTGTTTAATTATTTGCTTCGGAGAGGGGAGAGGCAGGTAGCATAAACGTACACAGGTGAAGATTTTCAGGTTGCAGGCAGATACTGTAATACGTTTAGTTAGGGCTTTGCATAGGAGTTTTGTTGTGGGCGAAGGAGACAAAATTACTGAAACAAAATAACATTGCAAAAGGGCTCTTTATAAATGAAAACATAGCAATGTATCAACCTACGTGACATCACAGAGGGCCAACCAACCTTCTGGTAGAGAATGCGGTGATGACATCACAGAGGGCCAACCAACCTTCTGGTAGAGAATGCGGTGATGACATCACAGAGGGCCAACCAACCTTCTGGTAGAGAATGCGGTGATGACATCACAGAGGGCCAACCAACCTTCTGGTAGAGAATGCAGTGATGACATCACAGAGGGCCAACCAACCTTCTGGTAGAGAATGCGGTGATGACATCACAGAGGGCCAACCAACCTTCTGGTAGAGAATGCGGTGATGACATCACAGAGGGCCAACCAACCTTCTGGTAGAGAATGCGGTGATGACATCACAGAGGGCCAACCAACCTTCTGGTAGAGAATGCAGTGATGACATCACAGAGGGCCAACCAACCTTCTGGTAGAGAATGCAGTGTTGAGTATCAAAATTGTCATTGGTAAATAAATGCAGAGCGCTATGATAACCTGCATATTACAGCTTTAATGAAGTGGCAGCTGCGTTCATATAGATGATGTCGCCATAGTCAAGTACCGATAGGAACCTCGACTGAATAACCTGCTTTCTACTACGTAGCGAGAGGCAAGGACCTGTTTCTATAGAAGAAGCCCATTTTCATTCTGTTTCTTAACTAACTCATCAATATGAACACCATCCAAAGTACATACGCTTAAATCATCAGACTTATTTTTATGCGCTCTAGAGAACACCATAATAGTTAACTAATATCTAGTTCATTATTACCAATTGAAAGAATGATAAATAACAGTAGTGTGTTGCGTCCCAATCACACTAAAAGTATAAAAGAAGACTTTAAGGTGAGGGCTCCTGCAAGCCCCAGTAATATGACTCAGAGAAATATAGCTGTGTATTGCCTCTTCAGCACCTAACTAGCTAGCTGGTCATCAAGATGACTGACTTAAAGATGACTGATTTAAAGATGACTGATTTAAAGATGACTGATTTAAAGATGACTGATTTAAAGGTGACTGATTTAAAGGTGACTGATTTAAAGATGACTGATTTAAAGATGACTGATTTAAAGATGACTGATTTAAAGATGACTGATTTAAAGATGACTGATTTAAAGATGACTGATTTAATTGAACGAATCCTGATTTAACCGAACCCCACAAGCGACTCCCAGGTGCGCCATAAACGTCATCAACGTGGGCAGCAGGCGTGTCCATAGTGTCTCAGTGTAGCTAGCATACCGCAGTCAGTAGCCAGCCAGTGTGTACAGCAGCGCAGGAAGACCACTTTATCATACGGAGGACTTCAGAAAGGCTCCGGGTAATAACGTTGTTACAGCGGTGACTTTTCCTTGTGGCCGTGAAGAACGTGTAAAAAGGCAGCCGGTTTTCACAATGGCGACAGCTGCGGTTTCTGCCAGTGACCCCAATCCCGGAACCGGAGCTGAGTTGGTCCGAGGACAGGCCTTCGATGTCGGGCCCCGGTACCACAATCTGTCGTATATCGGTGAGGGCGCCTACGGAACGGTGTGGTAAGACATATTTTCATACTGGCAGAAATGTTGCCACACACACACACTCTTTCATCACTACTGACGTTAGTCAAACACGTTTGGATACTTTGTAGACTTCAATGGGTAGAATTCCCCTCCGTTTTCACTTCTTTACTGCCACATTGTAACATAGAAAGTAAGTTTATGTTTCTACATGTGTTGCTGTTGATATGGTGCCTGCTAGTGTGCAGTGGGTGAAGACGCTTGTTACAGTGGAAACTTGTTGATCTTGGCTCGACTGTAGGATTGGGCAACTCGGGTCGATTTCCTATTACATAAAAACTCATAACTCAGTGTTTGCTAAATTATTTTATTCCATTTAACAGACTATTTATGTTCATTTCGACAAATCTTCCTCTAACTTTCTATTAGGCCAACATATTTCGGTTTTATCTGCCTGCTCACTAGAATAATTTATCGGAATAACCACCGACGCAAAACGCCTGAATGTCGAATTTGATTCGTGTTTTTATCCGTCATTTTGTCTTAATTTAAAATAGGCCTGAAAACTGTGAATCTATTCAGACTTCCCGGTAGGCTGGTTTCATAACCCAGATCGTAGATCTGCTCTATGTTATAGATCTGTCATTCTCATTAAAAGCCAGTCTAAGAAGCGGTAGATCTGCTCTATGTTAGATCTGTCACTCATTAAAAGCCAGTCTAAGAAGCGGTAGATAATGTTCTATGTTATAGATCTGTCATTCTCATTAAAAGCCAGTCTAAGAAGCGGTAGATCTGCTCTATGTTATAGATCTGTCATTCTCATTAAAAGCCAGTCTAAGAAGCGGTAGATAATGTTCTATGTTATAGATCTGTCATTATCATTAAAAGCCAGTCTAAGAAGAGGTAGATCTGCTCTATGTTATAGATCTGTCATTCTCATTAAAAGCCAGTCACAGATTTGAGTTTGTTTTGTACGCCAAAAATACAATTATTTTGTCTCGTAGAGAATCAGTTTCACAGGTTTAGATTGAACAATGATTCTTTACAACATATATGATTGTTTTGTTACAAACTGAAATTAGGTGAAATATTAGTATTTTAGCAACAAGGAAATTGATTGTTTAAAAATGTAATTATTTATTTATTTTGTTGCATTTTGGAGCATGAAGAGCCGCGACGCCAGTCTGAGTATTAACATGCATTGGGTGTGGTTTTGGAAGCAGAAGGACATTATCTTTCATATCATAGCGTTAGTGTTCCCACACGGCCTGATGCCATGGACGTGTTGTCACAGAAAAATGTTGGGTGGAACTGTTGTGGGGCGGCAGGTAGCCTAGTGGTTAGTGTTGGACTAGTAACCAGCAGGTAGCCTAGTGGTTAGTGTTGGACTAGTAACCAGCAGGTAGCCTAATGGTTAGAGTGTTGGACTAGTAACCAGCAGGTAGCCTAGTGGTTAGAGCGTTGGACTGGTAACCAATAATAATTTGTTCTTAACTGACCTGCCTAGTTAAATAAAGGTGAAATATAAACCGGTTAGCTGTACAGTAAGTGTATTTTGCATCTGTGAAATTACAACCATTTGATGTGAAGGTAGAAGATTTATGTTTCTAGAACTGGACAGCAACTGAGAATTGATTCACGTTTAGCTGGAGTTTAGATGGCTGTTTTGTCTTCCAGAACCCACTTCCCCCTTTAAACAGGTCCTTGGACTACGGAGTAACGTTAGACTCCTTTAGTCCGTTACTGGGCGAACTTCAACAGAGCACTGCAAGCTACATCATGAAGCATCAAACTACTGAGCTGAATAAAGCCACGGGACTTTAAAAGTCTCCATGTGAAGTTAGGTAGGTCGACTTGATCCTGACAGTCATACAATTTGTTCATCTAGTTCTGAGAATAGGCTTTCTGGGTGTATCCAGTCTGCAGACGAATCATAAAGCTGTTCAATAACGTTTCAAAAGGGCAGGAGCGACACTCAACTAGTCTAGTACGGAGCGATCATTACATCATCCCGTACAGAGAATCTTTCTCTCTCAACCCACAGAGATGGTTCATGTTGCCTAGTCGCTAAGTCTCCAGCTCGACACGCAGGCAGTCAGATGTTCACACTCTGTGGTTGTGTGTATTCAGATCAGTGATTTAAATAATGGAAGGTGTCAGTGAATGGGATCCCAGGCGCCGTGAGACCTATCTTTATCCCTAGGCTCAGTTGAGAGTGAAAGGAGGAGTAGAAACGTATCAAATCCCAAATAGCACCCTATTCTCTACATAAAGCTCTATGGGCCCTGGTCAGAAGTAGGGCCCTGCAGGCCCTGGTCAGAAGAAGAGCCCTGCAGGCCCTGGTCAGAAGAGCCCTGCGGGCCCTGGTCAGAAGAGCCCTGCAGGCCCTGGTCAAAAGTAGGGCCCTGGTCAGAAGTAGAGCCCTGCGGGCCCTGCGGGCCCTGGTCAAAAGTACTACCCCTCTGTGGAGCCAGGGAGCAGACTACCCCTCTGTGGAGCCAGGGAGCAGACTACCCCTCTGTGGAGCCAGGGAGCAGACTACCTCTCTGTGGAGCCAGGGAGCAGACTACCTCTCTGTGGAGCCAGGGAGCAGACTACCTCTCTGTGGACACAGGGAGCAGACTACCTCTCTGTGGAGCCAGGGAACAACATGACTCTACTTGGAATACTCTCTTAATTCCCAGCCTGCCCCTCCCAGCCTCCCTCACACACTGAGCAAACACACATCCATCCTTCCTATTCACTCACTCACTCTCCTTTCCCTTTGTCAACACACACACCTACACTTATACACCTACCTACCTACCTACACACACCTGAGGCTGTAGCTGGCTTTACCCTGCCGTGTGCACAGGGACCAGACTGGAGGAGCTTTCTAATCAACATGTTACCATGTTAGATATGTTAGCCATGTCTCCATACAGAGTGCTGCACGATATCCTGTTAAACCCTAAAGGCCCACCATGTTAGATATGTTAGCCATGTCTCCATACAGAGTGCTGCACGATATCCTGTTAAACCCTAAAGGCCCACCATGTTAGATATGTTAGCCATGTCTCTATACAGAGTGCTGCATGATATCCTGTTAAACCCTAAAGGCCCACCATGTTAGATATGTTAGCCATGTCTCCATACAGAGTGCTGCACGATATCCTGTTAAACCCTAAAGGCCCACTATGTATTTAGTTATCACCACCAACTCTGTGTTGTTGTTTGTGTCGCACTGCTTTGCTTTATCTTGGTCAGGTTGCAGTTGTAAATGAGAACTTCTTCTCAACTGGCCTTCCTGAATAAATAAAGGTGAAATAAAATAAATAAACTCTCACGTAACTGCTGGTGCAGCCCATCTGCCACTTGAGAAACTAGGAGGATTTGGCCTGGCAATGCCAGACAGCTCCACTTTATAGCAAGATGAATATGTGATATGACTGAAACCACTACCTACATGTTACCTCAACTACCTCGTACCTCTGCACATTGACTTGGTACTAGGGCTGTTGAGGTGACCGTATTACCGCCACACTGGCGGTCGAGAGTCACGTGACCGTTTCGTCATGGTAACTATGCTTCTCCAAGCTCTGATGTTGCTGATGGTCATTAGTAGTCTACCAAATTGGCTAACTGCCTGGTACTGAGCACTCTATTGTCCCTGTAATCACTCTGACATCAATGCAAATGTAATGGAGGCTATGTAATTGCGTGAGAAAACATACACATGGGTAATGGGAGTGTAGCAAAATGCTTGTGCTTCTAGTTCTGACCGTGCAGTAATATCTAACAAGTAATCTAAACTAACAATTTCACAACTACCTAATACACACAAATCTAAGTACAGAAATTGAATACAAATATAGAATACATTTGCTCTAGCCAACCGTGTGTAGATGGCATACCAGAGTGGGCACGCTCGCTATATACAGTCGTGGACAAAAGTTTGGAGAATGACACAAAGTTTGCTGCTTCAGTGTCTTTAGATATTTTTGTCAGATGTTACTATGGAATAATGAAGTATAATTATAAGCATTTCATAAGTGTCAAAGGCTTTTATTGACAATTACATGAAGTTGATGCAAAGAGGCAATATTTGCAGTGTTGACCCTTCTTTTTCAAGACCTCTGCAATCCTCCCTGGCATGCTGTCAATTAACTTCTGGGCCACATCCTGACTGATGGCAGCCCATTCTTGCATAATCAATGCTTGGAGTTTGTCAGAATTTGTGGGTTTTTGTTTGTCCACCCGCCTCTTGAGGATTGACCACAAATTCTCAATGGGATTAAGGTCTGGGGAGTTTCCTGGCAATGGACCCAAAATATCAATGTTTTGTTCCCCGAGCCACTTAGTTATCACTTTTGCCTTATGACAAGGTGCTCCATCATGCTGGAAAAGGCATTGTTTGTCACCAAACTGTTCCTGGATAGTTGGGAGAAGTTGCTCTCGGAGGATGTGTTGGTATCATTCTTTATTCATGGCTGTGTTCTTAGGCAAAATTATGAGTGTGCCCACTCCCTTGGCTGAGAAGCAACCCCACACATGAATGGTCTCAGGATGCATTACTGTTGGCATGACACAGGACTGATTGTAGCGCTTACCTTGTCTTCTCCGGACAAGCTTTTTTCCTGATGCCCCAAACAATCGGAAAGGGGATTCATCAGAGAAAATGACTTCACCTCAGCAGTCCAATCCCTGTACCTTTTGCAGAATATCAGTCTGTCCCTGATGTTTTTCCTGGAGAGAAGTGGCTTCTTTGCTGCCCTTCTTGGCACCAGGCCATCCTCCAAAAGTCTTCGCCTCACTGTGCGTACAGATGCACTTACACCTGCCTGCTGCCATTCCTGATCAAGCTCTGTACTGGTGGTGCCCCCGATCCCGCAGCTGAATCAACTTTAGGAGACGGTCCTGTGTTAACGAGAGAATCACTTACATGATGTCAGTATTTCCTGGAAGGATATTGACCTCATTCCGTCAGTAGAGTCTATTTTTATATTTTTAAATGCCTTCCTCAACATCTTAATTAAATGTAAATTTCTCTACTATAAGCCGCCTCCAACGTCGTTTTAGAGAACTCGGCAGTACGCTCAACTGGCCTTATGACCGCAGACTGCCTCAGCGAGCAGGCCTTTTTAATCGACCTGGCCCGGGTATCCTGGGAGGATATTGACCTCATCCGTCAGTAGAGGATGGCAGGTTGTTCTTTAAAAAGTGCCTTCCTCACCATCTTAAATAATCATGCCCCATTCAAGAAATGTAGAACCAGGAACAGATATAGTCCTTGGTTCTCTTCAGACCTGACTGCCCTTAACCAACACAAAAACATCCTATGGCGTTCTGCGTTAGCATCGAACAGCCCCCATGATATGCAACTTTTCAGGGAAGCTAGAAACCAATATACACAGTTAGAAAAGCCAAGGCTAGCTTTTTCAAGCAGAAATTTGCTTCCTGCAACACAAACTCAAAAAGGTTCTGGGACACTGTAAAGTCCATGGAGAATAAGAACACCTCCACCCAGCTGCCCACTGCACTGAGGATAGGAAACACTGTCACCACCGACCAAATCCGCTATAATTGAGAATTTCAATAAGCATTTTTTATTTTATTTCATATATATTTTTTGCTTTCCACCGGGCTACCCCTACCCCGGTCAACAGCACTGCAACTCGCCCAAGCCTTCCCCATTTCTCCTTCTCCCAAATCCAGTCAGCTATTGTTCTGAAAGAGCTACAAAATCTGGACCCCCTACAAATCAGCTGGGCTAAATCAAATCAAATCAAATGTATTTATATAGCCCTTTGTACATCAGCTGATATCTCAAAGTGCTGTACAGAAACCCAGCCTAAAACCCCAAACAGCAAGCAATGCAGGTGTAGAAGCACGGTGGCTAGGAAAAACTCCCTAGAAAGGCCAATACCTAGGAAGAAACCTAGAGAGGAACCAGGCTATGTGGGGTGGCCAGTCCTCTTCTGGCTGTGCCGGGTGGAGATTATAACAGAACATGGCCAAGATGTTCAAATGTTCATAAATGACCAGCATGGTCGAATAATAATAAGGCAGAACAGTTGAAACTGGAGCAGCAGCACAGTCAGGTGGAAGTTGAAACTGGAGCAGCAGCATGGCCAGGTGGACTGGGGACAGCAAGGAGTCATCATGTCAGGTAGTCCTGGGGCATGGTCCTAGGGCTCAGGTCAGTTGAAACTGGAACAGCAGCATGGCCAGGTGGACTGGGGACAGCAAGGAGTCATCATGTCAGGTAGTCCTGGGGCATGGTCCTAGGGCTCAGGTCCTCCGAGAGAGAGAAAGAAAGAGAGAAGGAGAGAATTAGAGAACGCACACTTAGATTCACACAGGACACCGAATAGGACAGGAGAAGTACTCCAGATATAACAAACTAACCCCAGCCCCCCGACACATAAACTACTGGCTACGGGCTAGACAATCTGGATCCTTTCTTTCTAAAATTATCTGCCGAAATTGTTGCCACCCCTATTACTAGCCTGTTCAACCTCTCTTTCGTGTCGTTTGAGATTCCCAAAGATTGGAAAGCAGCTGCGGTCATCCCCCTCTTCAAAGGGGGGGATACTCTTGACCCAAACTGCTACAGACCTATATCTATCCTACCCTGCCTTTCTAAGGTCTTCGAAAGCCAAGTCAACAAACAGATTACCGACCATTTCGAATCCCACCATACCTTCTCCGCTATGCAATCTGGTTTCAGAGCTGGTCATGGGTGCACCTCAGACACGCTCAAGGTCCTAAATTATATCTTAACTGCCATCGATAAGCACCCACCTGTAGCACGCGCTCCAGCAGGTATATCTCTCTGGTCACCCCCAAGACCAATTCTTCCTTTGGCTGCCTCTCCTTCCAGTTCTCTGCTGCCAATGACTGGAACGAACTACAAAAATCTCTAAAACTGGAAACACTTATCTCCCTCACTAGCTTTAAGCACCAGCTGTCAGAGCAGCTCACAGATTACTGCACCTGTACATAGCCCATCTATGGGCCAAAATACCAGCAACAGTGTGTGAAACCTTGTGAAGACTTACAGAAAACATTTGACCTCTGTCATTGCCAACATAGGGTATATAACAAAGTATTGAGAAACTTTTGTTGACCAAATACTTATTTTCCACCATAATTTGCAAATAAATTCATTAAAAATCCTACAATGTGATTTTTCTGGATTTTTTTTCTTCTCATTTTGTCTGTCATAGTTGAAGTGTACCTAAGATGAAAATTACAGGCCTCACATCTTTTTAAGTTGGAGAACTTGCACAATGGTGGCTGACTAAATACTTTTTTGCCCCACTGTATATATATATACCTGGTTAAATAAAGGGTTATTTATTAATATATAATATTAAAAAAAAAAATACCTGGTTAAATAAATAAAATAAAAACAGCTTGGAAAATTCCAGAAAATTACGTCCACAAGTCTTGTCCTTGAGAGCAATTTCCAAACACCTGAAGGTACCACGTTCATCTGTATAAACACCATGGGACCACGCAGCCGTCATACCATTCAGGAAGGAGACGTGTTCTGTCTCCTAGAGATGAACGTACTTATGTGCGAAAAGTGCAAATCAATCCCAGAACAACAGCAAAGGACCTTGTGAAGATGCTGGAGGAAACAGGTACAAAAGTATCTATATCCACAGTAAAACAAGTCCTATATCGACATAACCTGAAAGGCCGCTCAGCATGGAAGAAGCCACTGCTCCAAAACCACCATAAAAAAGCCAGACTACAGTTTGCAACTGCACATGGGGACAAAGATCATACTTTTTGGTCTGATGAAACTGTTTGGCCATAATGGCCACCGTTATGTTTGGAGGAAAAAGTGGGATGCTCGCAAGC